>NC_092337.1:387267500-387567500 GCF_046630445.1 Rutidosis leptorrhynchoides
ACAAAAACTCGATGTAAGCTTCAAACAATCTCCTCCACTAGCACACCTTCAAGTCTTCAATCCTCAAACACTAACACAATCACACTTTCAAGCCTAAATCTACCCGAATCAATCATTCCCCGGCCAAAGTCAACTTCATCTTCGAGAAGGTCATCACACAATAATTACCAAGTATAAAATCTTCATAAACTCGAATTTTGACCTCCTTGACCTTGACCAAATATGTAGGATCGCGGGATAGCCATTAACTCACTAAAACATCAATCGAATCAAATCTCATAATCATTCACAATCTACTCAAGCTCACTTAATCAAACCCAAGGTGTATATAAAATGATCCCAAATGCGCCCAAAATGAACAAGGGCAATGAACATCATAAAAAACACCAATCATCAAGAAATACATCGTGTAAAGTGCACGTCTCCAAAAAGTATGCTCACCTCATCAACCCGCGATGGCTATCCCTCTTCCACCTCTATGCCCCCAAAACACCTATAATCGTCAATTCCAAATAATATTCGTCAATTCCAAATAATGACCGTTAATTCCAAATTTAGGGTTAAGGTGGGCGTGCCAAAGCTAGGGGACTGTGTACCCCTATCTTTATTGGTCAAACCGGGCTCGGGATGACCGGCACTCATCAAGCTTTCTATCACAACTCTATGGTTTCTCTCATAATAGGGTGAAATCATTAACGAAGGTTCGTGGAATTAGAGCCCCACGTGGCTAAATAAGAGAGTCCATCAATTCCAAAATTTGAAACACTATGAAGACTTTAACTTCCTTAAAAAGAGTCAAACTTGACTTGGGAGCCTTTACTCCGAAGTTTGGAACACAACATGACTTGGAAGACTTTACTTCCGACTACTTTCCACATAACAAGCTTTTATGCTTATATTAAGAAAAGGTAGGAAGTAGATACTACCTTTCCATAATTGATCGAATAAGGGTGCCATAGCTTTTGGCTATGGAGTGTGTTGTCTAGCAATACTAGCACGAAGCCATTGCTCCTAAAAAGGATAGCACTTTGTGAAGCTCAATGCTCCTCTTCCCACGACACTTAGCATCGCTAAATGTAAAATGGCGTAGATTAGGAAGTTTCCTACACCAAGTTTTGAAACCGGGAAGACTTTACTTCCCCAAATTTGAAGCACAAGGAAAAGACTTTACTTTTTCAAAAATAAAAAATAAAAATTGCAAGATTTAACCATTTTAGTGATTATGATTTGTATTAAAGTAATGGTTAAAAACTTGTTCCAAAAAAAATTAATCAACATTGCAAGTTTTAATCTTTATAGTGTATGTGACAATATTTAACCCGAAAAAGTTCAAAATGACCCGAGATTTTAACTCTCCCCCTACATTTTTTTGATGCAATGCCCTCATTGCATTGAAACGATAGAACAAGTGAAAATGAGTGGCATTTTGAAAATAGAATAGATGAGAGAGGAGAAAATAGAAACTGGATTAGATCAAACGATCTTTGTTGTCACCATTCGAGAAACTTAATCACCAAACAATGCAAGTCGATGAGCTTGACGCTTGAACTTAATGCCAGGCTTGGATCAATCATTAAAAAGTGTATCCTGCCACTAAGAACCACAACAAGCAAGAGAAGCACAAACAACCACAATAATATCCACGCACGCCCATTGTTGACTTATTACAAAAATAGAAATGATCATGTGTGAGAGTAGCAATATAAGTATACTACCTCACACCAAATCGATAATTCCAAGTTTCACACACAATTACTAAATTAAGTTAAGTTACATGCCAAATCATAAGATAAATTGTTTCACAAAACATTATTAAGATTTGTTACCAAATACCCATTGCGTATTGGCTCGACGTCTAGCTGCGCCTCAATATGCACTCATGATAACCCAAGCGATCCATAGGAATCTTCTCCGACTCATTGAAGTTGACTTTCAAAAACTTCGCGATTCGAGTCACATAATGTCCACCAACACTTGGAAGTGTAGACTTCTCACCATTTGCATCAAATAGATAACTTGCGAAGAGGTTGGGGATATGGATGTGCTTTTTCTTGTGAATACTATGGATCAACCAAATGTCGAACAAAGTCATCTTATCAACATTCTTCGTTCGATGAAAGACCGATTGGGCGAAGAACCTTTAGATGCAATGAAGTATGGGGCTTTTAAGCGCACTAGGAACTTGATTATCGGGAGTTAGCTTGACATGACTAATTTCGTGCCACACTTGCTTAGGATCGAACTCGTTCGGATTAAAGGTTTCACATTTGGCCAAGTACGTGTAGGTGGAATCGTGATGAGAATCCATGTAGAGACCTAAACATTCCATGGATTGGCTCATGCTCATTTGCCTCTCCGCACCCCCTACCCTGAATGTGAGGTAGTTGTTGATACATGGCGATCCGACCTAGAAATTAATCCTCAAGGTTTCTAAGAACTCACGTGTTAGCAACGGATAGACATCTTATTGCATGTAAAGGATAGGCTCCCATGGGTGCATAACTTTATTAGCTTCTTCAACTGTGAACGCTTCTTGAATCTGATGACCTAATCCCGCCAATTCAAATTCGGTCCAATAAATGTACTTGGCCAGACACATCGACATATGAATCCTATTAACCACTTGATCTTGAATTGTTTCATCCCTTAAAATTACTTGTAACCATTCATGAGCATCGGTGGATTTTGTAAGCCCCTTTCCTTTATCACTTCCCTGAAATAGACTCAACAAACAATAACCGCCAAAACGATCCCATGACGTTAGTATCAATCAAATATATCACATTCAAACAATGATGGGGCAACATGCCCCCTACATTTAACTATGTAGCATAAGCTTCACAACAAACAAATATGATCAACATGACTCAATTGCAAAAAGTCAAACTCTAGTCAAAGTTTGAAAGTCAAAGTAAGCTTAGAACTAGGAGCATGCATTTTAGTGTAACAATTAGCCATATCATCTTTATTACAATCACAAATAAATAATTTTTTCAATTGCAAAGATACCCCAATTGGTCAAACTTAGTCAAAGTCAAAGAATCAAGAACCCTTCATTCAATTTAACCGCATACAAGCATGAAAGTTGGATTCTTTTTGTTCTAGACATACAATAGAAGCATAAATTAACCAATTGCATCATTACACTCGCAATTAATCATCATATTCAAAACCCCAAATTTGAAAGAACCCTAAAAATTCAAAGTGTAAATTTTTAAAATCAAGCATGCAAATCATGTTAGGAATCTTGATAATAACAAAGGTTCAACACCAATTTATCATAATAATAAACAATTGCTTAGAAATCTAGAAATAAGTGGAAACAAGAACATAGCAAGAATCATACAAGAAATTAAAGATAAGTGTTAATGAAACATGAATCTTACTTTACTCATGTTAGATGGTGATAAGAATGCAAGAAATCTTCACAAAAGATGTTAATTGGGTGCTAGGGGTCAAAGTACTTGAGACTTAGTCGCAATATGGAAGAATAAATGAAGTGGGTGAAGAAAATGAAGTGTTTAGGTCGTGCAGGATATATAACTGCCCAGGTCCAGGAGCGCCGCTCCTGTTACAAGAGCGCCGTTCCTGAAGAAACAAAAGCACTACTTTTGAAAAAAAGCGTCGCTCTAGGAGAAATAAAAGCGTCGCTTTTATAATCAAAAGTGTCGCTCTTGGCTACTAATGTGTTGTGCAATGCATAACTTTTACCCTCTAAATTTATATATGATTCAAACACTAACAAATAAGCACACACAACTAACGAGCACTTAGAACCCGGTTATTATAGCACTTCAATGTAAGTATTCTTATCAAGTTTGTCCCAAGAGAGCGGTTCAAGTTGGATATTTGAAACTATTAATTTTCCTAGGATTTGTTTAATTGGGGGGGGGGGGGGGGTTTCGATTGATATTGACTAACAACTAAAACTTGCACAATTAAACAAATCTAAACTTAACAAATAAACTAGTAGCATGAAACAAGTAGTAGGGTATTAAGACTTAAATCAAATTAACTAAGACGTATTCACTTCTCTAATCCTCTCTATGCTTGGCTTGCCCCATTTTACCTATTTTGTTATCTCTCTAGTTGTTGAACTATTAAATGTTTAGCATCACTACTAAACCTCAAATCAAATGATACTCCGCGAATTCACATAAGCATTATATCCTAAGATCGAGTTAAACATGATTTGGTCATTGAGATTTAGCTTGGGTTAAAATCACGTAAAACCCCCAACTATCGAAATCACTTAAGATAATCGGCACTACTATGTTGACTAAAAGTCAATTGAAAACCAACCTAGATCAAGAACACAATCACTTGCAAATCCTAAGCTAGTTGTCTATATCACCTAAGGTGTTGAAGCACACATTGATTCACTTCTCAAATCACTAAGAGAGATACTCAACATATGTAATCAAAGTCAAGCCTAAAACAAACTCATAGCAATATATCTTTAGCCAACTCAACAACACATGATCATGTAATTCATTCAAACAATAATATTCAATTGATTTGGGGTAAACACTAGCATTAGAGATTCATAGATAAGCAACATAAGAGATTTAGCCAATCATGGCCAAAATCAAACTAATAATAATCATAGAAATGTAAACAATCATCATCTTCAAACTATTACAAGTAATTGATGCAAAGTATGTAAAGTAAAGTGAAGATTACAACCCAAAATGTAAAGAAGATGAAGATCTAATCTAAACAATGATGAATCTTGAGCAAGCTTCCTTGAATCCTCCTTTAATCTCCAATGGACGATGAAATTAGGGGTTTTTAAGTGAGCTTTGGAGCCTAAGCAGCTGCTCTCTAAAGAGGCATCTTAAAAAATGACCTAATCTCGTTCCTTTTATAGTGCTGAAAATCTCGGCTGAAACAGCGACAGGAGCACCGCTTTTGGTTCAGGAGCGGCGCTTTTGGCTTTAATGGGGAGCGACGCATTTGATCTAGAACGGCGCTTTTTGCTCAAATCAGGGACGACTCTTTTGTTGTAGGAGAGACGCTTTTGGCTGAATGAGAGCGGCGCTTTTGCTGTAAGAATGGCGCTTTTGCTCGCTGGTAGAAAATGGAGCTGAAATATGCATAAGAACGTCGCCTTTTCAGTTGGTGCGGCGCTTTTGACTCCATAGGAGCGGCGCTCTTGAATAAGGAGCGGCGCTTTTTGAGCTGATTCTGCACTTTCCATTTCCTTAGCCAATTTTGCCCAATATTTGGTCAATTTTACACCAAATCAACTCCTTAGCCCTTAATTTACCAATTAGTTCAATAACACACAAAATAGGCACCGAGATATTCAAAAATCGAATAAAGTGAGGTAGATATCGCGAAATAAAACATATATAAATGGAGTCATATCAAACCCCCTACATTTGAATCTTTGCTTGTCCTCAAGCAAACAATCGACAAAACTAGCTTTGGAGATAGAGAACCGATAAGTGAACAATGCTAAAGCGCAAAAAGTTTAGTCACAAAGTAATACCTTTCATGAATATGCACTTGATGGCTAGAGTGTTCTCCAAAGACTTGCATTTGCTTAGGACCAAGCACAAACTTCCTCTTCTTCTATAACCATAAACTTCAAACAAATTCAAATAATCTCTTCACTAGCTCAAGCTCAAAACAAGCTTCAAATCTTCAATCCTCAAACACAATCATGAATATAATTCAAGCCTAAGTCTACCCGAACCAATCATGCCCCCGGCCAAAGTCAACTTCATCTACGAGAAGGTCATCAAACACCAATCAATAAATATCAAATATTTACAAACTCGAACTTGACCTCCTTGACCTTAACCGAATATGTAGGATTCACGGGATAGCTATAAACTCATCAAACTAATCAATCATATCAAATACAAACGTACTCAAACAAACTCAAAGTGTACCCAGAAGATGTAAAGTGCACCCAAAATGAATAAGGGCCATGAAAATCGTACACATCATTACCAATCATGAAATAATACATCGTGCAAAGAATATGCTTCCAAAAAGAATACTCACCTCATCAACCCGCGATGCCTATCCCTCTTCCACCCCCATGCCCTCAAAACACCTATTTTTGTCAATTCCAAAAATGGTCGTCAATTCCAAATAATAATCGTCAATTCCAAGTATAGAGTTAAGGTGGGTGTGCCAAAGGTAAGGGACTGGGTACCCCCACCTTTATTGGTCACCCGGGCACGGGGTAACCGGCACTCATCAAGTTTTCTATCACAACTTTATGGTTTCTCTCATAGTATGGCGAAAGCATTGACCGAGGTTCGTGGAATTAGGGCCCCACGTGGCTAAATAAGAGAGTCCGCCATTTCCAAAATTTGAAGCACTAGGAAGACTTTAACTTTCTTAAAAAGGGGTCGAACTTAACTTGGGAGACTTTACTCCCAAGCTTGGAACACAACATAACTAAGAAGACTTTACTTCAAAGTTTGAAACAAAACATAACTAAGAAGACTTTACTTCAAAGTTTCGACTACTTCCCACATAACAATCTTTTATGCTTATTTTAAGAAAATGTAGGAAGTAGGTACTACCTTTCCGTTAATTGAGTAAACAAGGGTGCCATAGATTTTGGCTATGGGTTGTGTTGTCTAGCAACACTAGCACGAAGCCATTGCTCCTAAAAAGGATAGCACTTTGTGAAGCTTGAGGCTCCTCTTCCCACAGCACTTAGCATAGCTAAATGTAAAATGGTGTAGATTAGAAAGTCTCCTACACCAAGTTTTGAAACCGGGAAGACTTTACTTCCCAAATTTGAAGCACGAGGAAAAGACTTTACTTTTCCAAAATTTTTGAAGATTATGCAAGTTTTAACCATTTTAATGCTTATTATATTAATTAATGTAATGGTTAAAAACTTGTTCCAAGAATTAATCAACATTGCAAGCTTGAAGCTTTGTAGAGTATGTGATACGTTTACCCGAAAAAGTTTAAAATGGCATGAAATTTTAACTTTCCCCCCTACATTTAGCGTATGCAATGTCCTCATTGCATTTAAGCGATAGAATAAGTGAAAATGAGGGACAATTTTAAATAGAGAAGTGATTAGAGAAAAGAAAGTAAAAACCGGGCAAGATCAAATGATCTTTGTTGCTACCATTCGAGTAATACGTAGTCACCAAGGTCGCTTGCATGTCATTGTACCACTTGATGAGCCAAAAGAAGAGGCCAAGTGCATATGACATTCCCTACAATTGAAGTATGCTCAAAATGTACAAAAATGTGCGGAGCCATACTCGGGGGAGTGTGCGCACCCACAATAAAGTCATAACGCTCCAAAGATATCAACAAAGTCATACAAACATTCATTGACATAATGATATACTCAACCAACTACTTACTTCAACAAGATCACATGCAAAAGATAATCTCAATGCTTCAACAAACAAGCACAATATAACAATGATCAACATCACACATGCATAATTCGACGAATCAACCAACACATCAAATCGACATCAAACATATAATAAATAATGGATAGAAACATCACAATCCTAAATAGTATCGAGTTACTACAAGCCAAATTCAAATTCGAATTGTTTTATCCGGGAATCACATGCCCTTCGGATACGAATACCGAACATCATTACCAATATTCAAACACAAATTAAAATGTTTTCATCACCCCAAACATATCACGATCATCAACTAATTGTTCAAAAACTCCCAAACCATCCGCCCATTGTTATTACATAACCATAAAATGTTTTAACTAACCCACAAGCAAAGAGAGCGAGAGCACAACAATAAAAGTTACCACCAATTGTACCCTCCGTAGTACAAGCTTCCGAATTGGTCCGGGTTTGGATAATCATCATAATTAGGTGGCCTATTCCACTCGCTTTGCTCCTGTTGTTGTTGTTGCCTTAACGTTCAAAATGCTCAAACTCCTCGGCTCTCCTATACGCTTACTTCGGGTCATAGTCAATTAAAAGTTGGCTCCTAGGGTGCTCAAGATCATACGGGTTATATGTAGGAGTAAAAGGTTTGGGGGCATTCGGGTCCGCGTGGCTCAATTGGCCACAATGGACTTGCCATTGTGAAACCGCACGGAGGCCAGAGAGGTGGTAACACGCCTTGTATTCTTGGTTGCCTTGGTTAATATTAAGTTGATTAAATTGATTTTCAAACCAAGATTGGTCATAACCCGGCACACTACTACCCGCACCTTGTGCCCTGCTACTCGATCCGATATTACCCGTTTCAAAATCATGCATAATTCTCTCTTCCTCTTCTCCCTCATTCTCTTCTTCCACATTAATATTCCCTAGATCAAACCACCTTCTCATATTGTTATTTTGATCACGCTTAAGAATTTTACCTCCCTTGAAATCAACATACCCAAATTTAGCCATTTCATTGCCCGTATACCCCGAGATGTCAATCCCTAATTGATTCGCAATCTTAGTCACAAATACACCGACTACCGTGCCTTTCTTCCCCTTAGTCCCATGCTTATCATAAAGGTAGTCAGCTATGACGTGCGGGACATGGATGTGTTCATGATGAAAGATTTGATCAGTGAGCCAAATGTCCAAATGGGACATTTTCTCATTGTTGTAGTAACGATAGTTAACCGTGTTTGCAATGAATCGGGCTATGATCCGATGGGGAATTGTCCAGAGGGTGTTGGCAACTTTTTTTCCCGGGCTAAAAGCCCCGTGGCTTATTTGGTGCCAAGATGCTTGAAAGTTAAACTCCTTAGTGTTGGTAGTGGGGATTTTGCATGTCAAAAGATAATCCCAAAGGATGTTGGCTCTGTTCTTAAATTCTTTATATATCCCTAGGGCCTTGATGAATTGAAGCATACTCATGCTTCGTTGTTGCCCGCCCAAGTAAAAAGTCGTGTAATTTGGGTTATCAATTGCGTCCACCTTAAAGTTGACAATCAGGGTGGAGATGAACTCTAGGGTTGGGATAATATACACGGGCTCATTTAACTTGAAAATTGGAACCCAAGGGTTAAGTGACAAGCTCCTATACTCAACTTTGAAAAGAGCTTCAACTTCCTCACTCATACCAGCTTCATCAAGAAGAGACCAGTCAATATACTTCCCAGAGTAGAATTTGTCTTTGAGCCTAAGTTTTAGGCCCGCTCTAAAATGTCCGTGCATTAAAATCTGTTGCAAACAGGGGTCTGCCGAAAGTCTCCGGATGTCCTCCGGGATTGTTGGCACTTCTTCTTCTTCAACTTCTTGTTGGGCAGCAGGTCTTTTACCCCTACCCTTGAATCCAATACTCTTTTGGAGTTTAGACCCACTTCCTGATATTCCATGTGATCTCGGGGGTTCGTTAGTCTACAAAATAGAACAAACAATAGAAACATTGTGGAGAGGTATACGTTAGCATATAAAAAAGTAGCTCTCAAACTTCAATCAACAACATCAAGTTAATTCCAATAATATACAACAAGTTTTATCATGCAACTCAGGTCAACATTTAGCGCACATGAATAAAACAAGTGCAATTTGATCATTATAAGGCATGCAATCAAACAAGAACAATTTTCATGGCATACTCTTAATCCATCAACAAGTTGTAAAATTTTGCTCATGCAATGAAATATTAAATCATAAGTAGAATCACAAGCTAAACATGCATTATCAATAATCAATAGGCTCCATTAGGTCAAACGAGGTCAACATGAACTAATTGCAAAAGTCAACCCTAGTCAAAGTCTAATTCGTGCAAATTTTGGCTAAGACAAAGAGCATTCTTCAAATTGTAGCAATTCTTCATGTCATAATCATAAATATACCGCAAACAAATATATTATCACTAAACGCATGCTCAAATTTGTCAAACCAAGTCAAACCTTAAACTTATGAGAACTAGTTTGCAAATTCAAATCATACAAGTATGAAAGATGGATTCAAAGCAAGATAATCGTGGCAAACTATCAATTAAGCATCAACAACAACAATTAACACTCCAATTTGGCTTGAAATCAAAAACCCCCAAATTGGATGAACCCTATAATTTCAAAGTTGAAATCGATGTAACTAAGCATGCAAATCATGTTAATAATCATCAATGTGGTCTAGATTCATCAACAATTTGATCATTATCATCATAAATCAAGCATAATCTACGAATTAAGCATAAGGAGAAAAATAGTAAAATCAACCAAATCATGTTAAAGAATGAATTAAAATGATGGATTCTTACTTTTCCCATGTTAGATGATGAAGATTTGCAAGAATTTAGATGAAATTTGAAGTTTATAGTTGATTTGGGTCGATTAGGGTTAAGATAGCGCCGCACTTGGAGAGAAAAATTTAGTTGGGTGTGAAAAAGTGATGTTTTGGTCGTGCAGATTTCTTAAGTAACCAGGTGCAGGAGCGCCGCTTTTGGAACAGGAGTGCCGCTCCTGGCTAAGGCAGAAAGCGTCGCTCTTGGAATAAAAGCATCGCTCTAGGCGAATAAAAGCCTCGCTTTTGAAGACAAAAATGCCGTTTTTGGCTACTGTCCAATTTTTATCCCAAAACACGGGTAAAAGCGTCGCTGTTGAAGAAGAAGCATCGTTCTGAAAGAACAAAAGCGTCGCTTCTTGGACAAAAGCACCGCTTTTGTACCTGATTGCAGTTTTCCCAATTTAAAGTCCATTTTGACCCATTCACAAACTATTTTTGGTGTTTTCCAGTTTTACCCATATGCATGCAATACGAAAATATAAAAATGAAACTAAGAAAAGGAATATCATACAATTCTACATGAAATGCAACTACAGAAAATTATATACACAATTGCGGAAAGTGTTTAACGAGTCTATCACCCGAATCCCATCCCCTTGAGACTTCAACTAATTCCGGGGTGGTAAACGTCCCCTTCCTTTGAGCTAAAGGAAACATTTTCATCACCGCCACCACTTAACATTGACATTAACTAATCATTTGTTACCTTGATTTCATTGATTAACTCTTTAAGTTTGACGTTCTCATGTTTTGACAAGTTTGACACTAGGCATTTTCTCAAATGTTCATCCTTTTTGGATGAAGCCCTATGCACCCGCCCAAACAATTTTCTCATGGACTTGTCAACAACGTTGTTTTGATTTTTAAGTTTACTTTGAGTTCCCTTGGTCAATTCCCCGCCACCGTTAGTTGGTGAACCAACTTGATTTGTGCTTGTGATGCGTTTCACACTAGCAACAACTTGTGGTACGGTCAATAGCATTGGTGGTGCTTTAACACGTTTGGTTCGTATGCTCATGCATTTCTCTTTGTCCCTAAGAATTAATTTCCCGGTTCTAAAATCAAAAAAAGAACCCGCGGTTGCCAAGAATGACCTTCCCAAAACAAGGGGTACAACCGGATCTTCCTTTATATCAACGATAACAAAGTTAATTGGAAGTTCCATGTCCCCTACCTTAACAATTAAGTCTTCGGCAATCCACACACTAGAGTTAATTGATTGATCAATTAGTTTAACTCCCATTGTAGTAGGTGAAAGATCACCTAAGCCTAACCTTTTGTAAACGTATTAGGGCATGAAGTTGATACTTGCCCCCGAGTCGACTAAAGATGTAGGCATCTCCGACCCGTTCACAATACATGGTATAAGGAAAGGTCCGGGATCACCCATTTTCGGTGGTGGGTTACATTTCTTCAAAATACCTTCACACTCCTTTTTCAAGAAAGCAGTGGATACTTGCTCAACATCTCCCTTTTTGGCCATGAGTGTCTTCAAAAATTTCCCATAGTTGGGCATATTCTCAAGCACCTCCGCCAAAGGGAGTTTAACATAAATGTTTTCATTATCAGTTAATGTTGACTTACAATCCACATCCTTTAGATGTGTAGGAGGTAATGGTTGAGGATGTGAGACCGGTGTCTCATTTTTCTCCTTTGTTGATGTAGCAAGAACCTCGACCTCATTCTTTTGCTCCTTCGCATTCAATAAAGCTTCGATCTTTAACTTTTTTTCATCATCTCCCTATTTAATTTGCTCAAAATCACCCTTTAAGTCCTCGCATGTCGACTCGGTAGCCTCCATGGACATTACACTTTTAACTTGATAGGGAACGAATGTTGCATCGTCCGAATCCTCCGAAAACTTGAATACCCCATAATCTATCGTATCAATTTCCAATGCTTCCTCGAAATCAAACTTATCTCCTTCAACGTCGAATGCAAAAACTTAAGGATATTCGGATTGCTTCTCTTTGATCGAATCAATCGAGTTCCCTTGAGCATAGGTATTGTTTGGGTTTGATGAACTCGCTTGATTTGAATTTGGATTGGTAGTGTTACTCTCGATAGGAATAACTCTTGTAGGATTGTTGTTGTGGTGTTATTGGTTGTGTCGGTTATTGTTATTGATGTAGTTGTTGTTTGGGTTAACTTGAGTGTTTGAAGGTAAAGTTCTTTGTGCTCTTTCGGTAACTTGGTTTGAAAGTCTCCCAGAGGTGCTCTCAAGGTTTTGGAATGAGGCTTGTTGGTTTCGAATTTGTTGCTTCAAAATCTCATTTTCTTTTGTTAGGAAAGTTTCGGTTGATTCTACCTTCTTGATATAGTTTTGCATGATTTCTTCTAAACTCCTCGAAGGTTGGGATTGTTGAATGTTTTATTGATGTTGTTGATTGTAACCTTGGTTATTTTGCGGTTGACTATAACCTTGGTTGCTTTGATAATTTGAATTGGCTTGGTTATTGTAAGGTTGTTGATTTTGGTACTGAAAGTGTTTCGATTTTGGTTGTAGTTGTTGTTGTAACCTTGGTTTCGATTATAGTTTGTGAATCCGGGTGGTGTATTGGTTTGGTTGTTGAATGATACTTGTTTTTGATTTGGATTGTAGTAGCTTTGATTTGATGTTCCACCCCGTTGGTAGTTTTGATTACTCGCACAGTTCACATGAGCATCCGAATTCATGGGAATATCATCTAGATCAATATTGTTGCATTGAGTAATTTGAGGACAATTCTTTGTGAGATGTAGACCCTCGCATCGTTGACAACCTAATTGCATTGCAACTACCGTTTGTTGAACCTTTTTCAACTCTTTCCCAAAGGTTTGAAATTGATTGTTCAAGCTTGCAAGCGTCACTTGCCCATTATCACTCTCGATTTGTGCTATACTTTTCCTTGTCAAATCTTGTGGTGAAGGTGCCCATTCATATGTATTAACCGAGATGTCTTCCAATAAGATTTCGGCCGCATTTGGTGATTTATACATAAATACCCCACCAGATGAAGAATTAAGATATTGCTTAGTCAAAGCATTACAACCCCGGTAAAATGTGTTGATGTACTCCTTCTTCGTCAAACTGTACGGTGGGCAAGCTCTTAACATTTTCTTGAATCGTGCCCACGCATCATACAAAGACTCATCACCCCGTTGGGTGAACCCATTAATCTCCATTCGAATTCGTTCTACTTTTGACGGTAGAACGAAGTGATTGATAAACTCAATAGTTAAATCTTGAAAAGTTCTTATGGAATCGGATGGTAAGTTTCTTAACCAAACTTTCGCTTCTCCTTGAAGTGTAAAGGGGAATGCCCTTAACTTAAACGCATCATCGGTTACATCCTTGTTTTTGAAGATATCACAAAGATCGTTAAAATGTTGAATGTGTTCGAAAGGATTCTCATCTATTAAACCTTGAAAGTATGTATCCTTGATCAACGTGAAAAAGTTACCCTCAATCTCCCAATTATCCGCTCCAATTGGTGGTTTTGTAATAGCCGGTGCTATCATCGTTGGTGCTACTAATCTAGCATTCAACAACGGTGTGTCATTCGGATCATTCAATAACTCTTGATTAATCGGTGGACCTTGGTTGATTGGATTACCTTCTTCATCGTGAATCGGTTAACCGTTTGGATCCATGTTTTCTAAACAAAATGGTAAATCTTTGAAATTCTTTCTTAATACCCTTTCTTCTCTACTATTATAAAACCCATGCACGTGTCTCTCCGGATCGAAAAATGGACTTATAAATGTTTTATCCTTGTGGGACCTTGTTTTCATGCACCAAAATACCTATCCTTCAATCACAATACAAACACAAGCGGTTTTCCAAACAAAAATAATATATAAAAATGCGAAAAGTAACTTCCGTAAGGGTAAACCCCTACGAAAGGATCGAACAATCAAAAGTTTAAACCAAATAACTAACTAGGCTAACCGCTCCCCGGCAGCGGCGCCAAGAAAGTGTTGATGTGTTGTGCAATGCATAACTTTTACCCTCTAAATTTATATATGATTCAAACACTAACAAATAAGCACACACAACTAACGAGCACTTGTAACCCGGTTATTATAGCACTTCAATGTAAGTATTCTTATCAAGTTTGTCCCAAGAGAGCGGTCCAAGTTAGATATTTAAAACTATTAATTGTTCTAGGATTTGTTTGATTGGGGGGGTTTAGATTGATATTGACTAACAACTAAAACTTGCACAATTAAACAAATCTAAACTTAACAAATAAACTAGTAGCAAGAAACAAGTAGTAGAGTATTAAGACTTAAATCAAATTAACTAAGATGTGTTCACTTATCTAATCCTCTCTATGCTTGGCTTGCCCCTTTTTACTTATTTTGTTATCTCTCTAGTTGTTGAACTATTAAATGTTTAGCATCACTACTAAACCTCAAATCAAATGACACTCCGTGAATTCACATAAGCATTATATCCTAAGATCGAGTTAAGCATGATTTGGTCATTGAGATTGAGCTTGGGATGAAATCACTTAGAACCCCCAACTATCGAAATCACTTAAGATAATCGGCACTACTATGTTGACTAAAGGCCAATTAAAAACCAACCTAGATCAAGAACACAATCACTTGCAATTCTCAAGCTAGTTGCCTATATCACCTAAGGTGTTGAAGCACACATTGATTCACTTCTCAAATCACTAAGAGAGCTACTCAACATATGTAATCAAAGTCAAGCCTAAAACAAACTCATAGCAATGGATCTTTAGCCAACTCAACAACACATGATCATGTAATTCATTCAAATAACAATATTCAATTGATTTGAGGCAAACACCAGCATTAGAGATTCATAGATAAGCAAACACAAGAGATTTAGCCAATCATGGCCAAAATCAAACTAATCATAAGCATAGAAATGTAAACAATCATCATCTTCAAACTATTACAAGTAATTGATGCAAAGTATGTAAAGTAAAGTGAAGATTACAACCCAAAATGTAAAGAAGATGAAGATCTAAGCTAAACAATGATGAACATTGAGCAAGCTTCCTTGAATCCTCCCTTAATCTCCAATGGATGATGAAATTAGGGTTTTGTAAGTGAGATTCGGACCCAAAGCAGCTACTCTCTAAAGATGCATCTTAAAAATGACCTAATCTCGTTCCTTTTATAGTGCTGAAAATCTGGGCTGAAACAGCGATAGGAGCGCCGCTTTTGTGTGACGACCCGGAAATTTCCGACCAAATTTAAACTTTATCTTTATAAGATTCTAACACGATAAGCAAAGTCTGTAATGTTGAGTCTCAAAATTTTTGAACTGTTTTCAAACATTTATTTAACCCTCGCCTATTCCCAATGATTCACGAACAACTATTTGTAAATAGATACATATATATTTAAATATATAAATATATATAATGATTTGGAACATATAGTTTCTTCTCGCTTTCTTTACTAATTGTTGGAACATACTTAAATAGTGTCCCAACAAATATACTCAAAATATGGAATGAGTATAAATGAACTAAAATACTTGCGGACTACATTTATACTGCACTCCAATTTCATAAAACTACTAGACTACATGCTATATTTATATAACAACAATTATTTTCCTATCAAATTGAAAATAAGGAACGTAGCTAGGTAACACCCACGTCTCCTCCTAATCACATGCTAACTATCTCTACATGGACATACATGTAATACTCCACTAATTGACTAAAGTTCATGCTCATTTTTCATATTATGTGAAAGGACCCGTTCATATACATTATAAACGATTCACAATAGTTGATTACATCGCGAGGTATTTGACCTCTATATGATACGTTTTACAAACATTGCATTCGTTTTTAAAAGACAAACTTTCTTTACATCAAAAATTGACGGCATGCATACCATTTCATATTACACACAACTATAATTGACTTAATATTAATCTTGATGAACTCAACGACTCGAATGCAACGTCTTTCAAAGTATGTCATGAATGACTCCAGGTAATATCCTTAAAATGAGCTAATGCACAGCGGAAGATTTCTTTAATACCTGAGAATAAACATGCTTAAAAGTGTCAACCAAAAGGTTGGTGAGTTCATAGGTTTATCATATCAATCATTTCAATATATTAATAGACCACAAGATTTCCGTTTATAAATATATGTACACTCGCAAGTGTATAAAAGTATTCTATAAGTTGTAGGCACCCGGTAACAAGCCTTAACGTTCATGTTTTACCCTCTGAAGTACACCAGATCAGGTGAGTTTAAAATAACCTCGAAGTACTAAAGCATCCCATAGTCAGGATGGGGTTTGTCAGGCCCAATAGATCTATCTTTAGGATTCGCGCCTACCGTACATAGACAAGTAGTTTAATGTTACCAAGCTAAGGGTATATTTCTGGTTTAAACCCACATAGAATTAGTTTTAGTACTTGTGACTATTTCGTAAAACATTTATAAAACAACACATGTATTCTCAGCCCAAAAATATATATAAAAAGGGAGTAATGAAACTCACAATACTGTATTTCGTAGCAATTATGTATATGACGGCACTGAACAAGTGCAGGGTTTGTCTCGGATTCACGAACGTATCAATATTGTGATTCAATATTGCAGAAAAGTACGTAGACGCAACGAAAATGATAAACGTTAGGTTGACCTCACGAGCAATACCCTCGATCAATACCCATAACTTCCATAGCTATAACCCATAATTTCCTTAGCTCTATCCCGTTTGAAAACTTATTTTGAAATCGTCTGAATATAACTCCGTCGTAGTATTATATGTATACTAATAATATCTTGAAATAATACAAAGAAAATATATATATGTAATTCGATTGAGAGAGTTTAGAGAAATATATTTTCAAGTTTCTATGAAATAATGAAACCTATTGAATTCTATTTATAATAGATTTTTGAATTATTAAAGTATGAATTATTAAAGTGAATTATTAAAGTATGAATTATTAAAGTGAATTATTAAAGTATGAATTATTAAAGTGAATTATTAAAGTGAATTATTAAAGTATGAATTATTAAAGTATAAATTATTAAAGTGAATTATTAAAGTGAATTATTAAAGTATGAATTATTAAAGTGAATTATTAAAGTATGAATTATTAAAGTTAAAGTAAAGTAAAAGTAAAGTAAAGATAAAGTTAAAGTATAGTAAAAGTATAAAACTATGTACGTATAATACGCGTATAAATATATATAATATTAATTTAAATCGTTATATATATTTAATAAAATAAAATATAAATATCGTTATCTTTATCATACTGGTTAAGTAATGAGTTGTCAAAAGTGGTTCTAGATATTTATAAAAGATATATACGTTTTAATAATAAAGTTCTTTTTAAACTGAAAACGTTTTTTGTACTTTTGAAACTAAATCAAATAAATATGATAATTTTGTTTTCCAAAACTAAATATATTTAAGAATCATTTTGTTAAAAGGTTAAAATAATGGAAATCGTTATATCATAAAACATTTTAGAAAAGTAGAATTATATATATTCGTAATAGGTTTCAAGTTTTTAAATTACATTCTGTTGGTGAAGCATGGGATAAAGTCCAAAGGTTGAATAAACGTATGAAATTATCTTAATGAAAAATGTCGAGTTACTTAACTTGTCGATATCCAACATCTAAGTTATTTACACTCCACGTTCTTATTTTTATATTAAATAAAATGAAAGTTAACATAGTTATCTTATCAAGGTCACGAGGAAAATATTATAAAACATGCCTTGGAAATTAAACAGGAATTTTCACTAACCCTTGTCTAGTTTCCGTTAATTGACACATTTGTTCTTACTTATAAATCGCTTTACCATTTTCCGAATGTTGCCAAAAAGAATAGATTTCTTAAATCACAGTGGACCTCATAACATAGGCCCGTAATCATATCATAATGTATCTGATAATTCAATCATTTGATATTATCTCTTAATTCTGTCGATAAATATATCGAAACAAATACGTTCATGTAAAGTATCATATATCTAATACTTTGTTAATGTTTTCAGTTAATATTATATATTATATATACATATCTATATACTCATAATTGTTCGTGAATCGTCGAACACGGTCAAAGGGTAATTGATTACATGAATGTAGTTCCAAACTTTTTGAGATTCAACATTACAAATTCTGCTTATCGTGTCGAAAACATATAAAGGTTAAGTTTAAATTTGGTCGAAAATTTTCGGGTCGTCACAGTACCTACCCGTTAAAGAAATTTCGTCCCGAAATTTGATCGAGGTCGTCATGGCTAACTATAAAAATGTTTTCATGACGAATATGAGTTGATAAATAGAGTTTTATCATCATTGAGTAATATAAATAAAACAATTTGATTACGCGAAGAGTATAAGTGAAGCTATCGCAAGAGAGTGAAATGAGTAAACGTATATTTGTTTTAACCGATGACGTAGTTATGATTGATTTCCGAAATTCATGGGATTTAAAAAAAATCTTTGCAATAAGATTGGGTTCTTCGGCGATTAAGGAAATCATGATCTTCTTTGATTAAATGCGATAATCTGTCTTGATTTCTCTGTCTGATATTTTACTATAAATCCACCCCCTTCGTTTCTTTATTTCCACAGCTCACACCTTCTAGTCTTTCTCCTCAATTCATACTTAAAAGCATTCGTTAATATGCTTCATCCAGTATTGATTCTTGATATACTCTTAACTTTCATATCTGTCATTCTTCTTTTTCATCTACCACCGGAGGAAGTTATTTTCTTCTACCATTACCTTGGAGTTATTGTGTTTTTCATTCTCCCGTGTCTTTATATTTCTATACGCATTGATATACACGGTTTGTAATTTCAGGGTTGTTATCGGGCTTTATATTCTCCATTATATTTCGGAGCTTCATGCTTTCGTTTTCTCTTCCCGGCCTTAAGTCAAGCGGATAATGGTCCAGAATTCGTAGATATGAATTTTTGGATGAACATAGTTAATGTTCCAAGAAGAATATCGTAATGGCACGATCTTGATTTGGCAAATTACCAGAATATCCGAAAATATAGAGCTATCAAGATGATATGTTCTTAATATGTTTGGAAATTAGGTAGAATGTAAGAGTCGTGTAAATAATACATGATGACGGTATGTTCTGTGAATCATCACGTTCTATTAGAAACTCAGCATGACTTACTGTAATATAATCACGTTGATCAAGTGTTATTATATTATACTAACTCATGCTTCAGTTCCCAACACTACTTTAAAAACATTCCTATTTTAAATTCGAATTTTTCTTTTCTTTTCAGAATTTAAAAACTAACACAGTTTCTTTTTATGTTGTAACGCAGATATTGCGAAGAGATAAAAGATTTTGGATAAGAATAGTTATGAAAATATCTTCAGGAATATCGAAGATAATTATAATAAAAGATACGATAATATCTTAGAATTCTTAACATAGATGGATGATGAAGAAGATTTGTCTGTGAAGGTTTAGAATAAGAAGTAAGGTGTTTGCTAACGATTTCAGTAGACACTGAATCATTTGGATCTTTTGAAGGCAGGTTTAGTCTTTGTGATTTGTCTACAGCCTCCTTCATGGTCTGCTCAATCCGTTTTCCAATTTCAAACCTTCTCTTTTTTTCAGCTTTACCACCATACTATTCTTTATCATCAAACTTTTGACTGTTAAAGTCGTTTACAGTTTTTGCTGCTTCATCAGCATTTTTCCAATTTCGGAGAACTAGTTCATAGTTTGGGATGTTTTTCAGAAAATTCACATTCGAAGTATGTAAGTCTAGGAGATAGACGTTATATGTATACATATAACTTTTGATGTAAAATTGATTCAAAATACTGATTGCTAATTCCCAGTAGTTGGTGTGACAATTATTGTTACAGGATGTAGGTGAGTACATGATGGGGTTTTAATGAATAAGTATAGTGGCTTTTCGGAGAGGCTTAAGTCGAAGGTTAATGAAGTAGTTGATAAGTTTACTGCTAATGTGGCGAGATATGAAAGGTTCCCCGATAACCATGATGAAGGGTTTATTCGTATAAACAAATGAAGGTGATTTGCTGGAGCTGATACAAAACTGTCTATTTTGGAAAGAGATTGAAAAATTATATTTGGTAATAAATATCAAAGGATCTGACACGGATACGTGTTAAACTATAACTTTGATTTCGAGAGCTTTTCATGTGCATGACAGTGGGTAATGTGTGATTGGATCATCATCTCGCATGTCTTTAGGAATTTTGAAGTGTTTGAACACATATTGTAATTGTTAATATACATATGATGTTCTAAAATTTTGAATGATACAAATATTTTTGTGAGTTCCATGAATAGAAATGAGGTTCTATGACAGTTTTGAAGTCAAAGTATAGTTTTGAAAGATGTATGAATCTAAGAGTGATGATTTCGGTTATATCTTGAATCGAATTCTGAGATTTCAAAATCAGAATATGTAATTAGATTTTGAATGAGTATGGTTGTTTTGATTTCTATAAAAGAATGTATATTGTTGTGAAAGTAGGGAGTATAATGGATGACTTGCTGAATCAGATTCGAAGAATGTAACATATTAATTGTGAATTTATATATCTCTCGGGTATTACCTACCCGTTAAAAAAAAATTCACAATTAATATTTTGTACAAAAGAATTTTATTACAGTCTTTATGGAAATATATATGTGTATATTTCTTCAGATGTAATATAGATTTAATGAGTTAATACTAAATTAAACTCATTTGATTTATGGTTAAGGCTAGGATAGATAATTTCTAAACTTTAGAAATTACATAATGGCCGTAGAATGTTTCCCCAATGAAGTTATGAATCAATACTTCATCGTTGTGGTATTCCTTGGTATCTACATGGCATATGACGTCGATGCTCGTGGGACAGATTGTGAAGTTGAGGTTTGCGATGCGGTTGTTGTTGGTGGTGGTAATGGTACTGTTGATGTTGTTGATGGTGGTACTGGTTATGTTGCTGGTGCTGCTGTTGGTGTTTGTAACATTTGCACCATATTCTCCAAAGCCACTACCCGAGCGCGAAGCTCGTTGACTTCTTCTATTACACCGGGGTGATTGTCGGTTCAGACGAGCGGATAAATAAGATCTAGAATTTGGTGTAGTATATAATCATGACGAGATACTCTGGAAATGAGAGAGAAAATGGTGTTTCGGACAGGTTCACCGGTAAGTGCTTCAGGTTCATTGCCAAGAGGGCAATGTGGTGGATGAAATGGATCACCTTCTTCTTGTCTTCAATGGTTAAGTAGATTACGAACCCATCCCTAATTCATCCAGAATAGATGATGGCTAATTGGTTGATCCATTCCGGTCACGCTGCTTTCGGAGCTCATGTGGAAATCCATATCGGCATAGCTGTCAGAATCCGAGGAACTCGAGCTGGTTGAGGGATCCATCTTGTATGATCAGGGAAAGAATTTTTTTTTTTTATGAAATAGATTGTAGAATTTAGATTTGGTATTCTTCAATACATAATTTACATATGTATATATAATACCAAAATCTCATAAATTACGGAGGAATCTTTGAAAGATGTCAGTCAAAGTTCACAGTAACAGATATGCTAAGATAAGAATTCATCTATACACTATTATGCAATAAATGTAGGAAAATGCGTCTAGACTTAAGAATGATAAGCAGGTAATTTTCTAAGGATGGTAAGTAGATGATTTTCGACTAAAAATGATAAGCAAAACTTTTGACATGCAGACACGGTCGAAGTCTAGACTCACTAATGCATCTTAACAACTATCAGTTAGACACACTAATGCAAGACCTGGTTCGCTAAGACCACCGCTCTGATACCAACTGAAAGGACCCGTTCATATACATTATAAACGATTCACAATAGTTGATTACATCGCGAGGTATTTGACCTCTATATGATACGTTTTACAAACATTGCATTCGTTTTTAAAAGACAAACTTTCTTTACATCAAAAATTAACGGCATGCATACCATTTCATATTACACACAACTATAATTGACTTAATATTAATCTTGATGAACTCAACGACTCGAATGCAACGTCTTTCAAAGTATGTCATGAATGACTCCAGGTAATATCCTTAAAATGAGCTAATGCATAGCGGAAGATTTCATTAATACCTGAGAATAAACATGCTTAAAAGTGTCAACCAAAAGGTTGGTGAGTTCATAGGTTTATCATATCAATCATTTCAATATATTAATAGACCACAAGATTTCCGTTTATAAATATATGTACACTCGCAAGTGTATAAAAGTATTCTATAAGTTGTAGGCACCCGGTAACAAGCCTTAACGTTCATGTTTTACCCTCTGAAGTACACCAGATCAGGTGAGTTTAAAATAACCTCGAAGTACTAAAGCATCCCATAGTCAGGATGGGGTTTGTCAGGCCCAATAGATCTATCTTTAGGATTCGCGCCTACCGTACATAGACAAGTAGTTTAATGTTACCAAGCTAAGGGTATATTTCTGGTTTAAACCCGCATAGAATTAGTTTTAGTACTTGTGACTATTTCGTAAAACATTTATAAAACAACACATGTATTCTCAGCCCAAAAATATATATAAAAAGGGAGTAATGAAACTCACAATACTGTATTTCGTAGCAATTATGTATATGACGGCACTGAACAAGTGCAGGGTTTGTCTCGGATTCACGAACGTATCAATATTGTGATTCAATATTGCAGAAAAGTACGTAGACGCAACGAAAATGATAAACGTTAGGTTGACCTCACGAGCAATACCCTCGATCAATACCCATAACCTCCATAGCTATAACCCATAATTTCCTTAGCTCTATCCCGTTTGAAAACTTATTTTGAAATCGTCTGAATATAACTCCGTCGTAGTATTATATGTATACTAATAATATCTTGAAATAATACAAAGAAAATATATATATGTAATTCGATTGAGAGAGTTTAGAGAAATATATTTTCAAGTTTCTATGAAATAATGAAACCTATTGAATTCTATTTATAATAGATTTTTGAATTATTAAAGTATGAATTATTAAAGTGAATTATTAAAGTATGAATTATTAAAGTGAATTATTAAAGTATGAATTATTAAAGTGAATTATTAAAGTGAATTATTAAAGTATGAATTATTAAAGTATAAATTATTAAAGTGAATTATTAAAGTGAATTATTAAAGTATGAATTATTAAAGTGAATTATTAAAGTATGAATTATTAAAGTTAAAGTAAAGTAAAAGTAAAGTAAAGATAAAGTTAAAGTATAGTAAAAGTATAAAACTATGTACGTATAATACGCGTATAAATATATATAATATTAATTTAAATCGTTATATATATTTAATAAAATAAAATATAAATATCGTTATCTTTATCATACTGGTTAAGTAATGAGTTGTCAAAAGTGGTTCTAGATATTTATAAAAGATATATACATTTTAATAATAAAGTTCTTTTTAAACTGAAAACGTTTTTTGTACTTTTGAAACTAAATCAAATAAATATGATAATTTTGTTTTCCAAAACTAAATATATTTAAGAATCATTTTGTTAAAAGGTTAAAATAATGGAAATCGTTATATCATAAAACATTTTAGAAAAGTAGAATTATATATATTCGTAATAGGTTTCAAGTTTTTAAATTACAGTCTGTTGGTGAAGCATGGGATAAAGTCCAAAGGTTGAATAAACGTATGAAATTATCTTAATGAAAAATGTCGAGTTACTTAACTTGTCGATATCCAACATCTAAGTTATTTACACTCCACGTTCTTATTTTTATATTAAATAAAATGAAAGTTAACATAGTTATCTTATCAAGGTCACGAGGAAAATATTATAAAACATGCCTTGGAAATTAAACAGGAATTTTCACTAACCCTTGTCTAGTTTCCGTTAATTGACACATTTGTTCTTACTTATAAATCGCTTTACCATTTTCCGAATGTTGCCAAAAAGAATAGATTTCTTAAATCACAGTGGACCTCATAACATAGGCCCGTAATCATATCATAATGTATCTGATAATTCAATCATTTGATATTATCTCTTAATTCTGTCGATAAATATATCGAAACAAATACGTTCATGTAAAGTATCATATATCTAATACTTTGTTAATGTTTTCAGTTAATATTATATATTATATATTATATATACATATCTATATACTCATAATTGTTCGTGAATCGTCGAACACGGTCAAAGGGTAATTGATTACATGAATGTAGTTCCAAACTTTTTGAGATTCAACATTACAAATTCTGCTTATCGTGTCGAAAACATATAAAGGTTAAGTTTAAATTTGGTCGGAAATTTTCGGGTCGTCATATTATGTATATTACTCGATCAACCATAAGAATGCCAATTCTTCAACTAACAAACTTAATTATTTCATTAACTTAAAACCCACGTGTATGACTCTTTAAAACAACTGCTACCAATTGTGGATTACTTGCAATACTTGGGCTCAAGCACATGTGAACTTGAAAGGGAGATATATGATTTAGGGTCGACATAGAAATCAATTTAGACACTTTATATATTCTTGACCAAGACACTTCAACTAATGATATTGCTTTAGAATTATTTGTAACTTTATACATATCACATTCATGAATCAACCCTCAAACACACTCATATTTTTTTATTTAATTACTCCGTGTCTTTTTCTGCTATCTTTATCTTGTTGATCACCAATACAAAGCATGAACAAAACTCAAACCAAAATCCACACAAGCTGCGATATTATCAAATCCAGTCACCACCATTATTGATCTTTATCAATTTTTTTTATGAAGAACAACTTGTAATATCATTTTGTTTTCCTGTTTTGAACAACACCCACTTGAGTTATCAAAACCCAATCACATCCACTACCTGTCTTAACCTACTAACCGAACCACGATGGGAACCATCATCAAGACATCTCGAAACTACTGTATATTTTCTATTTTAAACGAACCCATAAACCAAACTATCATTCACTGCTTGGTTGCTATTCAACGAGTGCTACTGCCACCTGCTGCTATTCTGTCTGCCTTGTTCGAGAAAACCACCATAGTCACCATGGTACCACCACAGCTTGCACCACCACCCAGATTTGATCACCACACCTGCAATTCACCTTCGAAGATATTGAGAACTATTGCTGCCAATACAAGCACACATCATTATCACCTTCCAAAAACCATCAAAATCCATCACCTTTAAACTATTTATGCTCGATAACTGCTGCTATAATTGTGTTCTGTTTTCTTGCTCAAACCACCACCAAAACCACCATGAAACAAAGCTGTTACAGCTACAGTTAAAGCTGCAACAATGGACTGTCATTTCTGTTTATATTCGACAAACTACAACACCATTAGACTGCTACACTTTTCTGCTGCTGCTACGGCTTTTACTACAACTCTGGTAAGACCCACAACAAAACTCTGATTAAAGCACATAATAAAACATATATATATATATATATATATATATATATATATATATATATATATATATATATATATATATATATATATATATATATATATATATATATATATATAAATATGAAGAGTAAGAGTATGGTTACTAGATATATAAGATTTCACTTAAATTACATAAAATTAATTGATGTAATTACCTGATATGATACCTTCACTCATGATTCAAAGATTTTCTACAAAAGACATCGTTCCAGGGTCATGTGGTTGTTGCAATGACAAAACCCAACTACCTTGTTTCCACTCCCAAACAACCTGCCCATGTTCTTTTATACAGTAGCACAATTTCCATAGTCTCATTTTAATGAAACCATAAGCAATCAATATGAGATAGTCTACAAACTAATTTCATAACCTTTTAGTATGTAAAAACAGTTAGTAAACTCTAAAATCATGAAGACTTTAACTGTTAAGTATAATCCAAACCAAATTGTGTTAGTAAGAGAAATCAAAATTTATCATACCTGTTTGACTAATCATAACTTGTCAATCCTTCCTGATGAATCAATAAGGACCATACATATTGCTTATGAAGGAGATTTTGTGAACACATCGTGATTCAATCAACACCTTGCAAACAACCATTACTCGACCTGCAATCCCATGTTGCTACTACACGTTTGTAACTTCTATTTAGGGTTCTGTTCAATCAAAACTCCCAACCAATCACCATCACCACCTATTTTAAAATACCACGATTCATCATCAATATCCTTTAAAACCTTCCTATTGTTACTGTTCGTATTTGATTCAATATATATATATATATATATTTATATATAATAAGAGGATGATGAAATTAAAAAGAATACTAAAGGACCAATTACCTACATCACCAATTAATGAATCGATTGATTAACAAAGAATGATGATTAACGATGATGAAGACCGATTATGATCTGAAAAAGGATGATGACAAATCAATGATCTGCTATTCATCGATGAATATCGCCGATTGATCTGTTGATGAAGGAGATAAATCAGAGAATAATCCGACGATGATGATTTAAATTTTTTCCCCTTTTCTTTCTTCTCCGCGAATGGTTTTGGATACCTAGATCTATTTTGGGAAAAATCAATAAACGCGTACTTCTATTAGGTATAAATAAATATAATTATTATTATTATTATTATTATTATTATTAATATTATTATTATTATTATTATTATATTATTATTATTATTATTATTATCATTATTATTATACACATATTAATGAAAATAGAAAATATGAAAAGTATATTATGAAAATGTTATAAGTATTTCTTATTAACAGATTATACTTATAATTTATATAAATATTAATAATCATAAAACTATTTTTTTCTAATTAAACTTATATTGAAGGTATTTCATATGCCCGAGAGACATATTAAACTAATGTGGCTAACATGTTATGATTCAAGTCGGGTCATACCCAATAACAAGCCGTCAACACCTTTTGGTATTTATTTTAACGATTGGATCTTTAAAATTCATACCCGAAACTTGAACTTTAGAAATTGGTTTTCTAAAGATAAAATGCTTAAAATAATTATTTGGATAATTATAAATACAAGTTTAATTATTTATATGATTAAACTTATGTGTGTGTTATTATTTTATAAATGGTTTATAAAATACAATTTTATAAAAGGTTTATAAAATAAAAGGATGTGCAAGTATTAATCACAACTAGCAAGACTTTTATAAAAGTTTGAAAAAAAAAATAAGGGGACGGGGTGGGGTGGCGGTTTTGGGACTCCAAGAAAACCCACCCCATGCTCACTTGATTAAATGTATCTTGCACTCTTCCTTTGCATGCTTGCACATTAACACATACACACAATTATTACTTGCATTTCAAAAATCAAACTCTCTCTTTTCTATCCTTTTTGGCCGAAAAATTGGGAGGAAGAAAGGGTTTTCTTCAATTGATTTTACTTTCATTTGGTGTCTAAATCCTAACCATATCAAAGGTGGTGTTGATTATTAGTTGCTTGTGGGTATTTCAAGGCTTGAGGCTTCAAGTTAGAAGCTTTCTTGTTCATCATCTTCTTCATCATCTTCATCCCTTTTACCTCCTAACTTGGAGTAGGTATAACCTTCTTACTAGCTCTTATACTTGTAAGCATATCTTCAAGACGATATATTTATGGAATTTGTCTTTTAAAATGGTTAAATATAACATGAACTTTGCATGTTTCTGCTTACTTTAATCTTCATAAAATGGGTTTTATGAACTTTGTTAATATGTAGAACATGTTTGTTTAAAAGATTGTCAAATTCCATCATATATAAACTTAAATATATATATATATATATTAATAAGTATTTAACATATTTAATTAATTTTTTTTAACAATTAAAATATTAAAGATATATGGATATTGCTAAAAACTTAATATGATACGTTTTGTTTAATTATCATTAAATCTAATTCAATTCTTACTAATATACTAATAATTATAAATAATTAAACATATTAATATTAATTATTGATTTAAAGATTCTAATAAGAAACTAACATTAACAATTGACTATGATAATAAATATGAATGATTAAAAATTGATAATATAAATCTATTTAATTACTAACAGAACATATAAAATTATTAAAATATTAAAATGGATATGAAAGTATATATATATATATATATATATATATATATATATATATATATATATATATATATATATATATATATATATATATATATATATATTTATATAAATTGTGACGACCCGAAAATTTCCGATCAAATTTAAATTTAATCTTTGAATGTTCCGACACGATAAGCAAAGTCTGTAATGTTGAGTTTCGAAAATTTTGAAACTATGTTCATATATTCAAGTACCTTTGACTATTCCCGACGATTCACGAACAATTATTCGTAAATAAATATGTCTATATATATATATATATATATATATATATATATATATATATATATATATATATATATATATAATGTAAGAATATATAATAATTTGAAATTTTAAAATATAATTTAAACATTAGAATTAAATATATTAAATAAGATACAAAATAACTAAGTGTAATTTAAAATAAATCTATATATAAATATATATGATTACTATGTATAATTAATATTATATGTATATTGTAATATATATATATATATATATATATATATATATATATATATATATATATATATATATATAATAATTTATTATATAACATAAGTATCATATAATTAATAATATGTAAGGTTATTACATGAAATATTATTACTAGTTAAAATATAGTTGTTATAGTAATATTATAATTACTTTCATTTTATTATTAATACTAATGTTAATATTAATAATTAATATCAGTATTAGTTGTATTATTATAGATAATATATAGATATGAAATTTAATACATTTAATTTGTTACCTTAACTAATATTATTATTACTACTTTCATTATTATTAATAGAATAAATATTTAATATTAATATCAGTGTTATTATATATATATATATATATATATATATATATATATATATATATATATATGATATTTGATGTATTTAATTACTAATATTATTACTATCATTATTAATATCATAATTAGTAGTACAATTTTGATTTTAGTTAATATCATGACTATATTTATTATGAATACTAAAAACTAGCTTTTTATTTAAAATTTATTAATATCATTATTTTTATTACTTTTATTATAATTAATATTATTTTGATTCTATTATTATTATTAATATTAATATTATTATTAATTCAATTCTCATTATTATTAGTATTTTTATTATTATATATTTATATTTATCAATTAAAAATATTAGATAATAATAATAATGCAGATCAGTTAGCCATCAATATCTAAGTTTTTGTATTGTCTGCTAGATTGAATACATATATAACAAATTGGTACGAATCAATTGCCATATCTTTCTCATTTTTATTTTTTCTTGTTTGTATTGTTGACTAATTAATATGCTGTCGATTAACCTAACTACAAAACAATCACAATGGAATCTGGGTTGGTAGTAATCATTCACATTACACTTTATAAATCAATACTGCAAACCAAACAGAAAAAAAAAGAAAATGTCCCCTGTCTTGAACACTTTTTATCCATAACCCGATTTCAAATGAAATTTAAAAATCTAAAATTGCAGTTTGGTTAAGGATCATTCCCTTAAACTATCTGCAAATTCTCAATCTTTAATTTCTTCGATTGGTCTCGAATTTGGGAGTCTAAGTTTAGGTTTCTAAAAGTCAACATTTGTTCTTCCATCAAATTCAAGTTATTTGTTATGTTTTAAGCTCAATTTACGATTTCAACAGTTTCTATATATGATTACAAAACTATTTCGTGTTATAATCATATTCTAATACGTAATCAAAATCGAAAGTCATTTTTTTTTTGAAAACTAAGCTGCGACAGCAGCATATTACTCTTCTTATTTTTTTTATTTTTTTTCTTCTGATTATTAATTGTGAACACCCCTGGACGATTATTTCTATTTCTAATTTAAGTTTTAAGCCAAACAATTTAATTTGACGTGTATGAATTGGTCTGAGCAAATGGAATTATAGAAGAGAAGAAGTGTAGTGACCCGAACTTTTCCATGTTTATATATATTAAATGAAATTATTATCTACATGATTAAATGTTTCCAACATGTTAAGCAATCAAACTTGTTAAGACTTGATTAAATGAAATAAGTTTCATATAGACAATTGATCACCCAAGTTGACCGGCGATTCACGAACGTTACAAAATTGTAAAAACTACATGTTGTGGTATATATATAGACATATATATATGGTTGACATAAGATTATGATGAGTAAGTATATCACTAAGTATATTAACAATGTGTGATATACATAAGAAATGAGATTACTAAGTTAAGAAACTCGAAATGATATATATAACGATTATCGTTATGATAACGTCTACTAAATACATATGTATCATATTAAGATATTGATACACTATATTTAACATGATAAAATGATATTTAAATATATCATTAAGTGTGTTAACAATGAACTACGTATGTAAAAACAAGACTACTAACTCAAGAATTACGAAACGAGACTTATATGTAACGATTATCGTTGTAACGACATTTAAATGTATATATATCATATTAAGATATATTAATATATCATAATATCATGATAATATAATAATTTAACATCTCATTAGATATAATAAACATTGGGTTAACAACATTTAACAAGATCGTTAACTTAAAGGTTTCAAATCAACATTTACATGTAACGACTAACGATGACTTAACGACTCAGTTAAAATGTATATACATGTAGTGTTTTAATATGTATTCATACACTTTTGAAAGACTTCAAGACACATATCAAAGTACTTCTACTTAACAAAAATGCTTACAATTACATCCTCGTTCAGTTTCATCAACAATTCTACTCGTATGCACCCGTATTCGTACTCGTACAATACATAGCTTTTAGATGTATGTACTATTGATATATACACTCCAATGATCAGCTCTTAGCAGCCCATGTGAGTCACCTAACACATGTGGGAACCATCATTTGACAACTAGCATGAAATATCTCATAAAATTACAAAAATATTAGTAATCATTCATGACTTATTTACATGAAAACAAAATTACATATCCTTTATATATAATCCATATACCAACGACCAAAAACACCTACAAACACTTTCATTCTTCAATTTTCTTTATCTAATTGATCTCTCTCAAGTTCCATCTTCAAGTTCTAAGTGTTCTTCATAAATTCCATAAGTATAGTTTCATAAAAATCAAGAATACTTCCAAGTTTGCAAGTCTACTTCCAAGCTTTCTAATCCATTCCAAGTAATCATCTAAGATCAAGGAACCTTTGTTATTTATAGTAGGTTATCTTTCTAATTCAAGGTAATATTCATATTCAAACTTTGATTCAATTTCTACAACTATAACAATCTTATTTCAAGTGAAAATCTTACTTGAACTTGTTTTCGTGTCATGATTCTGCTTCAAGAACTTTCAAGCCATCCAAGGATCCTTTGAAGCTAGATCCATTTTTCTCATTTCCAGTAGCTTTATCCAGAAAACTTGAGGTAGTAATGATGTTCATAACATCATTCGATTCATACATATAAAGCTATCTTATTCGAAGGTTTAAACTTGTAATCACTAGAACATAGTTTAGTTAATTCTAAACTTGTTCGCAAACAAAAGTTAATCCTTCTAACTTGACTTTTAAAATCAACTAAACACATGTTATATATCTATATGATATGCTAACTTAATGATTTAAAATCGGAAAACACGAAAAACACCGTAAAACCGGATATACGCCGTTGTAGTAACACCGGGGGCTGTTTTGGGTTAGTTAATTAAAAACTATGATAAACTTTGATTTAAAAGTTGTTCTTCTGGGAAAATGATTTTTCTTATGAACATGAAACTATATCCAAAAATCATGGTTAAACTCAAAGTGGAAGTATGTTTTCCAAAATGGTCATCTAGACGTCGTTCTTTCGACAGAAATGACTACCTTTACAAAAACAACTTGTAACCTGTAATTCTGACTAAAAACTTATACTTTTTCTGTATAAATTCATAAACTTAAGTTCAATATGAAACCATAGCAATTGGATTCACTCAAAACGGATTTAAAATGAAGAAGTTATGGGTAAAGCAAGATTGGATATTTTTTTTATTATTTTAGCTACGGGAAATGTTTAACAAATCTATACAAATCATATCCTAGCTAACTTATATTGTATTATACATGTATTATAATATATTATGTAATCTTGGGATACCATAGACACGTATGCAAATGTTTTGACATATCATATCGACCCATGTATATATATTATTTGGAACAACCATAGACACTCTATATGCAGTAATGTTGGAGTTAGCTATACAGGGTTGAGGTTGATTCCAAAAATATATATACTTTGAGTTGTGATCTAGCCTGAGACGTGTATACACTGGGTCGTGGATTGATTCAAGATAATATATATCAATTTATTTATGTACATCTAACTGTGGACAACTAGTTGTAGGTTACTAACGAGGACAGCTGACGTAATACACTCAAATCTTTAAAACATAATAAAAATGGTTGTAATTATATTTTGATCATACTTTGATATATATGTACATATTTGTATAGGTTCATGAATCGATCCGTGGCCAAGTCTTATTTCCGAGGAAGGAAATATCTTTGAAAGTGAGTTATAGTCCCACTTTTAAAATCTTATATTTTTGGGATGAGAATACATGCAGGTTTTATAAATGATTTACAAAATAGACACAAGTACGTGAAACTACATTCTATGGTTGAATTATCGAAATCGAATATGCCCCTTTTTATTAAGTCTGATAATCTAAGAATTAGGGAACAGACACCCTAATTGATGCGAATCCTAAAGATAGATCTATTGGGCCTAACAAACCCCATCCAAAGTACCGGATGCTTTAGTACTTCAAAATTTATATCATATCCGAAGGGTGTCCCAGAATGATGGGGATATTCTTATATATGCATCTTTTTAATGTCGGTTACCAGGTGTTCACCATATGAATGATTTTTATCTCTATGTATTGGATGTGTATTGAAATATGAAATCTTGTGGTCTATTGTTACGATTTGATATATATAGGTTAAACCTATAACTCACCAACATTTTTGTTGACGTTTAAAGCATGTTTATTCTCAGGTGAATACTAAGAGCTTCCGCTGTTGCATACTAAAATAAGGACAAGAATTGGAGTCCATGTTTGTATGATATTGTTTAAAAACTGCATTCAAGAAACATATGTCGATGTAATATATTTCTATTGTAAACCATTATATAATGGTCGTGTGTAAACAGTATATTTTAGATTATCATTATTTGATAATCTACGTAAAATTTTTTTTAAAACCTTTATTGATAAAATAAAGGTTATGGTTGTTTTAAAAATGAATGCAGTCTCATATAGAGGTCAAAACCTCGCAACGAAATCAATTAATATGGAACGTTTATAATCAATATGAACGGGACATTTCAAGAAGAGAATAGAGAAAACAGAAAAAAACGGGTTTAATATAATCAAGGGTGATATTAAATCAGAAATTCAAAGATAGAAGAATGGTTAGGGGGAAGCCGGGTGATCGAGAGGTCACGGGTTCGAGCCTGGGCATGGGCTATTTTTTTAGAACACCTTCCTTTAAGGTAGTTTATTGTTATTGTTATTGTTATTGTTACTGTTACTGTTACTGTTACTGTTACCGTTACCGTTACCGTTACCGATACCGATACCGATACCGATACCGATACCGATACCGATACCGATACCGTTACCGTTACCGTTACCGATACCGTTACCGTTACCGTTACCGTTACCGTTACCGTTACCGTTACCGTTATTGTTATAATAAAAAACTAAAAAGTTTTAAAACTTACAAAAAATTAGTGGGAAGCCTAGAGACAATCTGGGCCCCCACACCTCTAGCAATAGCAAAACCTATCCTAGTAAAAATATGAGTAGCAGCACCGGCACTAATATCTTGCGCCATCGAACTCTTCTGAACCTGTTTTAGCAAAGAAACAGTCTCCTTCTCTAATTCCCCCAGGGAAGAAAATGAGAAAGGAATGAAACCATAACCAATCGCCTGACAGCTAGATTCGTACTTGACCCGCTTCCGACGAGCCGCATCAACCACAGCACGTCCAGGGACAAAGTCAGAAAGCCCAGACTACATCAAAGGAGAAGACCCTGTCAAGTCAACACAAACATCGCGACCACAATCCCAGGAATAAAGTAACACATCTGCAGGTCTGAGGGCCCTGTGGTTCCCTCCAGACAACCCAATATCAACCTCCTTTCTCGCTGAAATCCCAGATCGATAACAAACATCAACAAGGGAATCCCGAACAATATTATGTCGATGCTTAATACCCACCATACCAGCACAAGACACGTCGTGATCCTCGAAAATATCCCCAGTAAAAACCCTTGAACAGGCAGAGCATGCCGTCGAGATAGAGAACAATGGAACACCTAACCGGTAGCACAACACACATCGGTAAGTCTTTGCGTTCATCGTTTGACCCAACCCCAAAATAGGGACTGCCCTTAGCCAAGCAGTTGTGTGATCACCCTGCTGTGATTTCCATAAGGCCGATTGTCGGGGAGATAACGAAAAAGTGGATTCTGCAGAAGCGGTAACCTTTGTGAAATAAACATCTGCCAATTTCTTCATGAGTATTGGGGCAGCGACCTCACTCGGATTACCTAAAATATCAAACCCAACCGTATTATTAAACAGACCCAATGCATCTTCAAAAGCACGACCAAGACCAACAATACCCGTATGACGTAAGAGCTTGGTCTGCAACCCAGCAGACTGTAATCGAGAAGCCAGAAAAGCATAATGACGAACATCTCCCGCAGAATAAACTCCAAGCCCTCCAAATGCAAATGGCAAGGTGGCAAGCCGCCACTGCCAATCACCAAACCCAGGCCCTGAAGCAGTAACAATATGCTCCAAGGAAGATCGAAGGGCTCCATCGAAAGCGCGTTGAGCCGCCTCAAATATACTAGGAGGACAAGTACGTAAGGTAAAGTAGAGTTTAGAAACTCCCGTACATGCCCTAAGCAACAACAACTCACACTGAGGATCATCAAGCTTAGCAACCTTATCCATAAGCGCAATGGACTTGGTCACCCTTTGCATCACCACTTCACTACTAAAACCAAGATCGGAAGTTACGGGGGCCCCTAGCAACTTAACACCATTTAAAGGCCGAGCAATATTAGGAGGAAAGACACCTACTTGCCTGCTGCGAGGGTCCTCCGTAGGCCAGAAAATTTCTGTTTTTTCAACGTTGAGATGTAGCTCAAAACGAGGCCCATCCTCCATAATCAAATGCAAAACTTTCCCCACCACCAAAGTGTCCCCAATAATAGTGCCATCATCCAAATACCACGCCTGAAGACAAACCTCAAAATTATCTCTGATTTTAGAAACCAAGGGTTGTAAGACCAAATTATCGTTATTGTTATCGTTATCGTTATCGTTATTGTTATCGTTATCGTTATCGTTATCGTTATCGTTATCGTTATCGTTATCGTTATCGTTATCGTTATCGTTATCGTTATCGTTATCGTTATTGTTATTGTTATTGTTATTGTTATAAGCATACTTATAAGTATTAAAATTCTTATTACCATTACTACTACTATAATTATTATTAATATTAGTATTAGTATTATTATCACTTTTACGATTATGAATATTATTATTATAATTATTAACAATCTTTATATAGAAATTCACACATAACAAATTAAGTATTTTTAGAATATATATATATATATATATATATATATATATATATATATATATATATATATATATATATATATATATATATATATATATATATATATATATATAACTATATAAATAATAACCATTTTTAAACATATATACAAATTAAATATATAATATATAAGGTTATAATATATGAAATTGCTCAATTACGAATATATGTATTAATATGTATATGAATAATATAGGTTCGTTAATCCGAGACCAACCTTGCTTTTGTCAATGCCGTCATATGTATTTTTACTACAAAATACAGTATTGTGAGTTTCATTTGCTCCCTTTTTAAAATGCTTTTGCAATATATATTTTGGGACTGAGAATACATGCGCTGCTTTTATAAACGTTTTACGAAATAGACACAAGTACTTGAAACAACATTGTATGGTTGGATTACTATACCGAATATTGCCCCTTCAAGTCTGGTAACCTAAGAATTAGGGAAATGGCCCCTAATTGACGCGAATCCTAAAGATAGATCTATAGGCCTAACAAATCCCATTCTGGAATTTGGAATGCTTTAGTACTTCGATTTATATGGTGATTGCGATTGCCAGTTTATAGCATACTTGCGAGTATGCGGGGGATATTCTATATGCATTATGTTAATGTCGGTTACCAGGTGTTCATCATACAAATGATTTTTATACACTTGCGAATGTAATGTTATTTATGAAAAATGAAATCTTGTGGTCTATTAAAATGATGAAAATGAATGTTTACGATAAACTAATGAACTCACTAACCTTTTGGTTGACACTTGAAAGCATGTTTATTCTCAGGTATGAAAGAAATCTTTCGCTGTGCATTTATTCATTTTAAAGATATTACTTGGAGTCATTCATGGCATATTTCAAAAGACGTTGCATTCAAGTCGTTGAGTTCAGTAAAGATTATGATTAAGTAAATGACAGATTAGGTCATTTAAAGTTGGATATTATGAAATGGTATGCATTCCCGTCAACTTTCGATGTAATGAAAGTTTGTCTTTTAAAACGAATGCAATATTTGTAAAATGTATCATATAGAGGTAAAATACCTCGCAATGTAATCATATGTTATTGTATTCGTTCTTATGAATTAAGACGGGTCTTTACATAAATATATATAGCAGTTAAAATATATATAGTGCTAATAAATAAGAATATTATATAATTAAAGGTTGTTTTGTTAATATTACAAGTTCATTATATTATTTAATGTATAAATACTTGATATAGGTTCGTGAATTCGAGGCCAAACTGTGACGACCCGAAAATTTCCGACCAAATTTAAACTTAATCTTTATATGTTACCGACACGATAAGCAAAGTCTGTATATTGAGTCTCGAAAACTTCGGAACTATATTCATATATTCAATTGACCCTTTGACTATTCCCGACGGTTCACGAACAAATAGGTGTAAATATATATACATATACATACATATATATATATACATATATATACATATATATATATACATATATATATATATATATATATATATATACATATATATATATATATATATATATATATATATATATATATATATATATATATATATATATATATATATATATATATATATATATATATATATATATATATGTGTGTGTGTGTGTGTATGTGTGTGTGTGTGTGTATATACATATATATATATATATATATATATATATATACACACAAATATAAATATAAGTATATATATAATATTTTAAAAATTAATAAAGTATACTTTAATCATTTGAATTAAAATATAAATAATAATATAAATAATTATTATAATTAATAAAGAATTATGATTATTATCATTAATTGTTATCATTCTTATTATCATTATCAGTATTATTTTCTGTATTATTTTGGTGTTATTATTATTATAAACGTTATTATTATTTCTATTATTATTTGTGTATATATTATTTAATGTTATTGTTAATATTACAAGTTCATTATATTATTTAATGTTATTATAAACGTTATTATTAATACAGACATATATATACGTATATATATAAAGATATAGTTGTATATATAAACATATATATATATATATATATATATATATATAGATTATATATAAAAAGAAAAGATATATATGTATATAATACTGATACTGAATATTAATCCATATTATTATACATTAAGAATCAAAAATCAGATTCCTTTCATTATCAAACTGTGTTTGATTGGCCTTCTACTACTGAACTCGTATCAATCACGATTTTAAATCACACTACGATTTTAAATCACACTATATACATACGTGCATGCATATATCCATAAATACGTACCTACATCCATACATACATACATAGCAACATAAGCATACATCCCTACGTGCATACATATAAATACAAAAATACATACATACTTCCTTCCCTACATATATAAATACAAAAATACATACATACTTCCTTCCCTACATATATAAATACAAAAATACATACATACTTCCTTCACCCTCAACTGGTGATAACCTGATCACAAATCGATCTTACAGTAAACGCTTGATCCTTGCAGCTGATCGAAAAGATCGTCAATTCGGGGAAGGGGATACCGATTCTTGATCGTCAATTTGTTGAGCTCACGATAATCGATACACATGCGGAAAGATCTGTCCTTCTTCTTCACAAATAAAACAGGTGCGCTCCAAGGCGATGAACTTGGTTGGATAAATCCACGGTCTACCAGTTCTTGTAGTTGGCTCTGCAACTCTTTCATTTCGAAAGGTGCGAGTCGATAAGGTGCGCGGGCTACTGGTGCAGCTCCTGGCACTAAATCGATCTGAAACTCCACTGCTCTTGATGGCGGTAATCCAGGCAATTCTTCCGGAAAGACATCGGAAAATTCGTTCACAATTCTTACATCATCCACACTCTTCACCTCGGTTTCTAATGTTTTCACATGCGCTAAAATAGCAAGACGTCCTTTCTTCATGATCTTTTGTGCTTTCATGCAACTAATGAGGTTTAACTTCAAGTTACATCTCTCTCAGTAAATAATCAGTGGCTCACCATCTCCGTGTGGTATACGAATAGCTTTATCTCCACAGATAATTTCGGTCCTTACCTTGATCAACCAATCCATACCGACAATCACGTCAAAACTTCCCAATTTGATGGGTATCAAGTCAATCTTGAAATCCACACCAGCTATGTTGATAATACCTCCTCGGCTAATTTTGTCAACTTTTTTAAGTTTTCCATTGGCTACCTCAACAAGCATACTCTCCTTTAAAAGAACTAACGACCAATTTATCTTAGAGCAAAAGTGTCTACATACATAACTCCTATCGGCACCAGTATCAAATAGGACAGAAGCTAATAGATTGTTGATAGTGAATATACCTGTAACCAAGTCGGGGTTCTCACGGGCATCCCTTGCGTTTACGTTGAAAGCTCTTCCACGCGCTGGCCCGCCGTCCTTTCTCTTGTTTGGACATTCATTCCTGAAGTGGCGCTGTTGTCCACACTCATAGCATTTCCTTGGCCCAGTAGGGTTTGTCTTCACAGTTGGGGCAGTGATCTTGTAGTCTTTGCCAATATGCCCTGTCCTTTTACACTTTTCACAGACCACGTTGCAGTACCCGGTATGATGCTTGTAGCATCTTTTGAACTGCGGGAGACTACCCTTGTAGTTAGGGTTTGAGCTAGGGTTCGGGTTGGAGTTATTTCCCTTGAAACTTTCATGCCTCTTAGCTGGGTTTTAATCAAAAGACCATTTTCCTTGTTGCTGTCCCACTTACGTTTCTCATTACTAGCTCCCGATTCTGATTTTGTCTTTTCTGGTTCTTTGCTGGTAATTTGGTTCATCAGGGTGTGCCCCATGCGCATAGCTTCCGGGACATCAGCTGGTTTTGAGGAGGTGACATTTGAAATGTCCCGTTCATATTGATTATAAACGTTCCATATTAATTGATTTCATCGCGAGGTTTTGACCTCTATATGAGACATTTTTCAAAGACTGCATTCATTTCTAAAACAACCATAACCTTTATTTTATCGATAAAGGTTTTAAAAGCATTACATAGATTATCAAATAATGATAATCTAAAATATACCGTTTACACACGACCATTACATAATGGTTTACATTAAGAATATATTACATCAAAAATAAGTTTCTTGAATGCAGTTTTTACACAATATCATACAAGCATGGACTCCAAATCTTGTTCTTATTTTAGTATGCAACAGCGGAAGCTCTTAATAATCACATGAGAATAAACATGCTTAAAACGTCAACAAAAATGTTGGTGAGTTATAGGTTTAACCTATATATTATCAAATCATAATAATAGACCACAAGATTTCATATTTCAATACATCCCATACATAGAGATAAAAATCATTCATACGGTGAACACCTGGTAACCGACATTAACAAGATGCATATAGAATATCCCCATCATTCCGGGACACCCATCGGACATGATAATTTAGAAGTACTAAAGCATTCCAAATTCCAGAATGGGGCTTGTTGGGCCCGATAGATCTATCTTTAGGATTTGCGTTAATTTGGGGGTCTGTTCCCAAATTCTTAGGCTACCAAGCTAAAAAGGGGCATATTCGGCTTCGATCATTCACCCATATAAAGTAGTTTCATTTACTTGTGTCTATTTCGTAAATCATTTATAAAATTGCATGTATTCTCATCCCAAAATATTAGATTTTTAAAAGTGGGACTATAACTCATTTTCACAGATTTTTACTTCGTCGGGAAGTAAGACTTGGCCACTGGTCGATTCACGAACCTATAACAAATATGTACATATATATCAAAGTATGTTCAAAATATATTTACAACATTTTTAATACGTTTTAATGTTTTAAGTTTATTAAGTCAGTTGTCCTCGTTAGTAACCTACAACTAGTTGTCCATAGTTAGATGTACAGAAATAAATCGATATATATTATCTTAGATCAATCCACGACCCAGTGTATACACGTCTCAGGCTAGATCACAACACAAAGTATATATATTTTTGGAATCAACTTCAACACTGTATAGCTAACTCCAACATTACTGCATATAGAGTGTCTATGGTTGTTCCAAATAATATATATACATGGGTCGATATGATATGTCAAAACATTTGCATACGTTTCTATGGTATCCCAAGATTACATAATATATTATAATACATGTATAATACAATATAAGTTAGCTAGGATATGATTTGTATAGAATTGTTACAATATTTCTCGTAGCTACAACAATAAAAAAATATCCAATCTTGTTTTTACCCATAACTTCTTCGTTTTAAATCCGTTTTGAGTGAATCAAATTGCTATGGTTTCACATTGAACTCCATTTTATGAATCTAAATAGAAAAAGTATAGGTTTATAGTCGGAAATAAAGGTTACAAGTCATTTTTGTAAAGGTAGTCATTTCAGTCGAAAGAACGACGTCTAGATGACCATTTTGGAAAACATACTTCCACTTTGAGTTTAACCATGATTTTTGGATATAGTTTCATGTTCATAAGAAAAATCATTTTCCCAGAATAACAACTTTCAAATCAAAGTTTATCATAGTTTTTAATTAACTAACCCAAAACAGCCCGTGGTGTTACTACGATGGCGTATTTCCGGTTTTACGGTGTTTTTCGTGTTTTCAGGTTTTAAATCATTAAGTTAGCATATCATATAGATATAGAACATGTGTCTAGTTGATTATAAAAGTCAAGTTAGAAGGATTAACTTTTGTTTGTGAACAAGTTTAGAATTAACTAAACTTTGTTCTAGTGATTACAAGTTTAAACCTTCGAATAAGGTAGTTTTATATATATGAATCGAATGATGTTATGAACATCATTAATACCTTAATTTTAGTAGGTAAACCTACTGGAAATGAGAAAAATAGATCTAGCTTCAAAGGATCCTTGGATAGCTTGAAAGTTCTTGAAGCAGAATCATGACACGAAAACAAGTTCAAGTAAGATTTCCACTCGAAATAAGACTGTTATAGTTATAGAAATTGAATCAAAGTTTGAATATGAGTATTACCTTGTATTAGAAAGATATATTACTGTAAATAAGAAAGATTTCTTGAGGTTGGATGATCACTTTACAAGATTGGAAGTAAGCTAGCAAACTTGGAAGTATTCTTGAATTTTATGAAACTAGAACTTATAGAATTTATGAAGAACACTTAGAACTTGAAGATAGAACTTGAGAGAGATCAATTAGATGAAGAAAATTGAAGAATGAAAGTGTTTGTAGGTGTTTTTGGTCGTTGGTATATGGATTAGATATAAAGGATGTGTAATTTTGTTTATTTGTAAATAAGTCATGAATGATTACTAATATTTTGTAATTTTATGAGATATTTCATGCTAGTTGCCAAATGATGGTTCCCACATGTGTTAGGTGACTCACATGAGCTGCTAAAAGCTGATCATTGGAGTGTATATACCAATAGTACATACATCTAAAAGATGTGTATTGTACGAGTACGAATACGGGTGCATACGAGTAGAATTGTTGATGAAACTGAACGAGGATGTAATTGTAAGAATTTTTGTTAAGTAGAAGTGTTTTGATAAGTGTCTTGAAGTCTTCCAAAAGTGTATGAATACATATTAAAACACTACATGTATATACATTTTAACTAGGTCGTTAAGTCATCGTTAGTCGTTACATGTAAGTGTTGTTTTGAAACCTTTAGGTTAACGATCTTGTTAAATGTTGTTAACCCATTTTTTATTATATCTAAAGAGATGTTAAATTATTACATTATCATGATATTATGATGTATTAATATATCTTAATATGATATATATACATTTAAATGTCGTTACAACGATAATCGTTACATATATGCCTCTTTTCGAAATCCTTAAGTTAGTAGTCTTGTTTTTACATATGTAGTTCATTGTTAATATACTTAATGATATGTTTACTTATCATAATACCATGTTAACTATATATATATATCCATATATATGACATCATATAGTTTTTACAAGTTTTAATGTTCGTGAATTACCGGTCAACTTAGGTGGTCAATTGTCTATATGAAACATATTTCAATTAATCAAGTCTTAACAAGTTTGATTGCTTAACATGTTGGAAACACTTAATCATGTAAATAAAAATTTCATTTAATATATATAAACATGGAAAAGTTCGGGTCACTACAGTACCTACCCGTTAAAAAATTTCGTCCCGAAATTTTAAGCAGTTGGAGGTGTTGACGTATCTTCTGGAAATAAGTGCGGGTATTTCTTCTTCATCTGATCTTCTCGTTCTCAGGTGAACTCGGGTCCTCTACGAGCATTCCATCGAACCTTAACAATTGGTATCTTGTTTTGTTTAAGTCTTTTAACCTCACGATCCATTATTTCGACGGGTTCTTCGATGAATTGTAGTTTTTCGTTGATTTGGATTTCTTCTAACGGAATAGTGAGATCTTCTTTAGCAAAACATTTCTTCTAATTCGAGACATGGAAAGTGTTATGTACAGCAGCGAGTTGTTGAGGTAACTCAAGTCGGTAAGCTACTGGTCCGACACGATCAATAATCTTGAATGGTCCAATATACCATGGATTTAATTTTCCTTGTTTACCAAATCGAACAACGCCTTTCCAAGGTGCAACTTTAAGCATGACCATCTCTCCAATTTCAAATTCTATATCTTTTCTTTTAATGTCAGCGTAGCTCTTTTGTCGACTTTGGGCGGTTTTTAACCGTTGTTGAATTTGAATGATCTTCTCGGTAGTTTCTTGTATTATCTCCGGACCCGTAATCTGTCTATCCCCCACTTCACTCCAACAAATCGGAGACCTGCACTTTCTACCATAAAGTGCTTCAAACGGCGCCATCTCAATGCTTGAATGATAGCTGTTGTTGTAGGAAAATTCTGCTAACGGAAGGTGTCGATCCCAACCGTTTCCGAAATCAATAACACATGCTCGTAGCATGTCTTCAAATGTTTGTATCATCCTTTCGCTCTGCCCATCAGATTGTGGATGATAGGCAGTACTCATGTCTGGACGAGTTCCTAATGCTTGCTGTAATGTCTGCCAGAATCTTGAAATAAATCTGCCATCCCTATCAGAGATAATAGAGATCGGTATTCCATGTCTGGAGACGACTTCCTTCAAATACAGTCGTGCTAACTTCTCCATCTTGTCATCTTCTCTTATTGGCAGGAAGTGTGCTGATTTGGTGAGACGATCAACTATTACCCAAATAGTATCAAAACCACTTGCAGTCCTTGGAAATTTAGTGATGAAATCCATGGTAATGTTTTCCCATTTCCATTCTGGGATTTCGGGTTGTTGAAGTAGACCTGATGGTTTTTGATGCTCAGCTTTGACCTTAGAACACGTCAAACATTCTCCTACGTATTTAGCAACATCGGCTTTCATACCCGGCCACCAAAAATGTTTCTTGAGATCCTTGTACATCTTTTCTGTTCCAGGATGTATTGAGTATCTGGTTTTATAAGCTTCTCTAAGTACCATTTCTCTCATATCTCCAAATTTTGGTACCCAAATTCTTTCAGCCCTATACCGGGTTCCGTCTTCCCGAATATTAAGATGCTTCTCCGATCCTTTGGGTATTTCATCCTTTAAATTTTCCTCTTTTAAAACTCCTTGTTGCGCCTCCTTTATTTGAGTAGTAAGGTTAGTGTGAATCATTATATTCATAGCTTTTACTCGAATGGGTTCTCTGTCCTTTCTGCTCAAGGCGTCGGCTACCACATTGCCTTCCCTGGGTGGTAACGAATCTCAAAGTCGTAATCATTCAACAATTCAATCCACCTACGCTGCCTCATATTCAGTTGTTTCTGATTAAATATGTGTTGAAGACTTTTGTGTTCGGTATATATAATACTTTTGACCCCATATAAGTAGTGCCTCCAAGTCTTTAATGCAAAAACAACTGCGCCTAATTCCAAATCATGCGTCGTATAATTCTGCTCGTGAATCTTCAATTGTCTAGACGCATAAGCAATTACCTTCGTTCGTTGCATTAATACACAACCGAGACCTTGCTTTGAGGCATCACAATATATCACAAAATCATCATTCCCTTCAGGTAATGACAATATAGGTGCCGTAGTTAACTTTTTCTTCAATAATTGAAACGCTTTTTCTTTTTCATCCTTCCATTCAAATTTCCTCCCTTTATGCGTTAATGCAGTCAAGGGTTTTGCTATTTTGGAAAAATCTTGGATGAATCTCCTGTAATAACCATCTAGCCCTAAAAATTGGCGTATGTGGTTTGGAGTTTTCGGGGTTTCCCACTTTTCAACGGTTACAATCTTTGCTGGATCCACCTGAATACCTTCTTTGTTCACTATATGACTTAGCGTACAGTTTTTCTTGTCCACCTGAATTGAACTTCTTCCAACCAAAATGCACACTTTGAAAACTTAGCGTACAGTTTTTCTTTTCTTAACAACTCTAGCACTTTTCTCAAATGTTCTTCATGCTCTTGGTCATTCTTTGAGTAAATAAGTATGTCATCGATGAAAACAATGACAAACTTGTCAATGTATGGTCCACACACTCGGTTCATGAGGTCCATGAATACAGCTGGTGCGTTAGTCCACCCAAACGGCATAACCATAAACTCGTAATGACCGTAACGCGTCCTGAAAGCAGTCTTTGGAATATCATCCTCCTTCACCCGCATTTGATGATACCCAGAATGTAGTGACCCGAACTTTTCCATGTTTATATATATTAATTGAGATTGATATTTACATGATTAAATGTTTCCAACATGTTAAGCAATCAAACTTGTTAAGACTTGATTAATTGAAATATGTTTCATATAGACAATTGACCACCCAAGTTGACCGGCGATTCACGAACGTTAAAACTTGTAAAAACGACATGACGATATATATATGGATATACATATGGTTAACATGAGATTATGATAAGTAAGTATCTCCATAAGTATATTAACAATGAGTTATATACATATAAACAAGACTACTAACTTAAGGATTTCGAAACGAGACATATATGTAACGATTATCGTTGTAACGACATTTAAATGTATATATATCATTTTAAGATATATTAATATATCATAATATCATGATAATATAATAATTTAACATCTCATTAGATATAATAAACAATGGGTTAACAACATTAATTGAGATCATTAACTTAAAGGTTTCAAAACAACACTTACATGTAACGACTAACGATGACTTAACGACTCAGTTAAAATGTATATACATGTAGTGTATTTAGATGTATTAAAATACTTTTAGAAGACTTCAAGACATATATCAAAACACTCATACTTAACAAAAATGGTTACAGTTACTTTCACATTCTTTTCTTTCATCAAGAATTCTAGTCGTATTTTTACCCGTATTATACACAGCTTCAAAACGTACTTACTATGGGTATATACCAATAGGAACTAGCATGGGATTCCACTCTTGATTATGTCATGTATGACTAATCAATTTTAACTTCTACCATGAGCTAGTCAACTAACTAGAACTCCTTTTAACCCCACTCACCACTCACCAATTACCACTCATCATTCACTCTATTTCACTTCCAATTCTCTTTCTAATTCTCTCTCAACACACCCACACTATTATGAACGTATTTTTCCAGTAGTTAATCATCATCTTCATCAAAAATCACTTCAAGAATCAAGCTATAATCATCATAGGAAGAACACTTCAAGAACACTTCAAAAATCCCTTCAAGTTTACTAATTTACTTCCAAGCTTTCTAATCCATTCCAAGTAATCATCTAAGATCAAGAAACCTTTGTTATATACAGTAGGTTATCTTTCTTATTCAAGGTAATATTCATATTCAAACTTTGATTCAATTTCTATAACTATAAACTATCTTAATTCATAACATCATTCGATTCATATATATAAAACTATCTTATTCGAAGGTTTAAACTCGTAATCACTAGAACATAGTTTAGTTAATTCTAAACTTGTTCGCAAACAAAAGTTAATCCTTCTAACTTGACTTTTAAAATTAACTAAACACATGTTCTATATCTATATGATATTCTAACTTAATGATTTAAAACCTGGAAACACGAAAAACACCGTAAAACCGGATTTACGCCGTCGTAGTAACACCGCGGGCTGTTTTGGGTTAGTTAATTAAAAACTATGATAAAATTTGATTTAAAAGTTGTTATTCTGAGAAAATGATTTTTATTATGAACATGAAACTATATCCAAAAATTATGGTTAAACTCATAGTGGAAGTATGTTTTCTAAAATGGTCATCTAGACGTCGTTCTTTCGACTGAAATGACTACCTTTACAAAAACGACTTGTAACTTATTTTTTTGACTATAAACCTATACTTTTTCTGTTTAGATTCATAAAATAGAGTTCAATATGAAACCATAGCAATTTGATTCACTCAAAACGGATTTAAAATGAAGAAGTTATGGGTAAAACAAGATTGGATAATTTTTCTCATTTTAGCTACGTGAAAATTGGTAACAAATCTATTCCAACCATAACTTAATCAACTTGTATTGTATATTATGTAATCTTGAGATACCATAGACACGTATACAATGTTTCGACCTATCATGTCGACACATCTATATATATTTCGGAACAACCATAGACACTCTATATGTGAATGTTGGAGTTAGCTATACAGGGTTGAGGTTGATTCCAAAATATATATAGTTTGAGTTGTGATCAATACTGAGATACGTATACACTGGGTCGTGGATTGATTCAAGATAATATTTATCGATTTATATTCTGTACATCTAACTGTGGACAACTAGTTGTAGGTTACTAACGAGGACAGCTGACTTAATAAACTTAAAACATCAAAATATATTAAAAGTATTGTAAATATATTTTGAACATACTTTAATATATATGTATATATTGTTATAGGTTCGTGAATCAACAGTGGCCAAGGCTTACTTCTCGACGAAGTAAAAATCTGTGAAAGTGAGTTATAGTCCCACTTTTAAAATCTAATATTTTTGGGATGAGAATACATGCAGGTTTTATAAATGATTTACAAAATAGACACAAGTATGTGAAACTACATTCTATGGTTGAATTATCGAAATCGAATATGCCCCTTTTTATTAAGTCTGGTAATCTAAGAATTAGGGAACAGACACCCTAATTGACGCGAATCCTAAAGATAGATCTATTGGGCCTAACAAACCCCATCCAAAGTACCGGATGCTTTAGTACTTCGAAATTTATATCATATCCGAAGGGTGTCCCGGAATGATGGGGATATTCTTATATATGCATCTTGTTAATGTCGGTTACCAGGTGTTCACCATATGAATGATTTTTATCTCTATGTATGGGATGTGTATTGAAATATGAAATCTTGTGGTCTATTGTTACGATTTGATATATATAGGTTAAACCTATAACTCACCAACATTTTTGTTGACGTTTAAAGCATGTTTATTCTCAGGTGAATATTAAGAGCTTCCGCTGTTGCATACTAAAATAAGGACAAGATTTGGAGTCCATGTTTGTATGATATTGTGTAAAAACTGCATTCAAGAAACTGATGTTGATGTAACATATTTGTATTGTAAACCATTATGTAATGGTCGTGTGTAAACAGGATATTTTAGATTATCATTATTTGATAATCTACGTAAAGCTTTTTAAACCTTTATTTATGAAATAAAGGTTATGGTTTGTTTTAAAAATGAATGCAGTCTTTGAAAAACGTCTCATATAGAGGTCAAAACCTTGCAACGAAATCAATTAATATGGAACGTTTTTAATCAATAAGAACGGGACATTTCAGTTGGTATCCGAGTGTTGGTCTTAGAGAACCAAAATTTTGCATTAGTGTGTCTTATCGAGTTTGTTAGGATGCATTAGTGAGTCTGGACTTCGACCGTGTTTACTTGAAAAATGATTGCTTAACAAATTTTGTTGGAAACTATATATTTTTAACATGTGAATATTATGTGATATATTAATCTCTTAACGTGTTTGATATTATGTGATAGATGTCTACCTCTAAAACAAGTCCCATTGACTCACCTAATAATAATGAAGAGTCAAATGTAAATTGGAATGATTCGTGGACTGATTCACAAGTTCCCGAAGAGGAACCGGAAGAAGAGTCGGAACCGGAAGAAGAATCAGAACTGGAAGAGGAGGAACCGGATGAAGAAATACAACCAGTGGGGGAAATAATAAAACGGTTAAGTAAAAGAAAATCCTCAACCAACCGACTAAGGTTAATTATGGTCAATGGTGTTTCCGCCAAGGAAGCAAAATATTGGGAGGATTACCAATTCTCCGATTAATCGGATTCCGACGAGAATTCCGATGATGTTATAGAAATTACCCCAACTGAATTTAAAAAGGCAAAAGAAAATAATAAGGGAAAGGGCATAAAAATAGAGAAATCTAATTCCAACCCCGATGAACTTTATATGTATCGTCAACCCCCGAAGTCCTTAAGTTGTAACAATGACCCGGGAACCTCTAAACCACCAGGTTTTTCTAAACCAATGTGGAAAATTACGGCTCGTATTAGGGGAACATCATATATCCCTATAAACTTGGCAAAACGAACCAAAACCGAAGAAGAAGAAACAAGCGAGTCGGAATAAGATAGTTGTATTCGTGTGGTGTAATATATGTAATATAGTGTGCTTATGCTTTATGATATATGTAAAAATTGCTTGTATTAATAAGTATTTTTTTTATGAATCTAACTCTTGTCTATTTTACAGTATAAAAACACAAAATGGATAGACAACCCAATATTTTAAGAGACCTACCCGGAGACATGATTGATGAAATCTTGTCTAGAGTCGGTCAGAATTCTTCGGCACAACTATTTAAGGAGAGATCAGTTTGTAAGACATTCGAAGAACGTTCCAAGAATGCCTTGGTTTATAAAAGGCTTTCGTTCGAAAGATGGGGGATATCACATTGGGAAATCCATAAGTTACGATGTGTTTACTTTGACGCATATATTGCGGGGAACCCAAATGCTATTTTACGCAATGGGTTAAGAAATTATTTTGACTCAATATATCCGAATATTGGAATTCGTGATTTAGAAAAAGCGGCTAACATGCAACATAAAGAAGCATGTTATGCTTACGGATTAGTAATGTTCGCTTCTCACCAAAGTGAGAACAAGAACATCGGGCTACAACTATTAAACAAAACGTTCCCATAAGTGACGGAGTCGGTAATTGGGGTAAGAAATGAGGTTTTTAGATTGTTACGGGACTGTTGGACATTACGTAACCCTCGTCCCTTTGACGACGTTACAACACACTGTCTTATCAACGGCCATAACGGTTATGTTCCACAAGACCAATGATGGGAAGTAATCCTAGTAAAACCAGAATGCATGACTTGTTTCTGGACATATGAATTACGTGTCTTTATTGCATTTGCTGAACGACTTGTGTACTAGCTAGAATTATCTTCACAACCATCTTGTATCAAATTTATTGTGTGCTATATTTCATGCTATATGTAAAATAAGCAGTATTGTAAGTTTGTAAAATATTGTGTAAAAGTTTGAACTCGAAATATTATTATAATCAGTTTTTCATATAGAATTGTAGTAGTTGAATTGTATATTAGCTACTAAGTATGAACTTAACGGGTAGGTACTACCCGAATTTAAACTTATAAAACGCTAATATGAAGAAAAAGCTTTTATAAATGAGTTCATATTATGCTACGAAATACTATTAACTACTCTTAATATTCTGTATGATTAACTTGTTCCATTTGACTATTTTGAAGGAAATGGCACCGACTACTCGACACACCGTGAATATGAATGAAGAGGAATTCCGTACTTTTCTAGCTTCAAACATAGCCGCAGTACAGGCTGCGCTACATACCAACAATAACCTTGGATCTAGCAGTACAGGAAATCGTGTAGGATGCACCTACAAAGAATTCACTGCCTGCAAACCTTTGGAATTTGATGGAACCGAAGGACCGATCGGATTGAAACGGTGGACCGAGAAGGTCGAATCGGTGTTTGCCATAAGTAAGTGTACTGAAGAGGACAAAGTGAAGTACGCTACGCATACCTTCACAGGTTCTGCGTTAACATGGTGGAATACCTATCTAGAGCAAGTGGGGACAAGACGATGCGTACGCACTACTGTGGTCAGCATTCAAGCACTTGATGAACGAGAAGTACCGTCCCAGAACCGAGGTCAATAAGCTCAAGACAGAACTTAGAGGGTTATGAACCCAAGGATTTGATATTACCACGTACGAAAGACGATTCACAGAATTGTGCCTATTGTGTCCGGGAGCATTCGAAGATGAGGAAGAGAAGATTGACGCGTTTGTGAAAGGATTACCAGAAAGAATCCAAGAAGATATAAGTTCACACGAGCCCGCCTCCATACAACAGGCATGTAGAATGGCTCACAAACTAGTGAACCAGATTGAAGAAAGAATTAAAGAACAGACTGCTGAAGAGGCCAATGTGAAGCAAGTCAAAAGAAAGTGGGAGGAAAACGGTGATAAGAATCACCAATACAACAACAACAGCAATTACAACAATAATCGTAACAATTATCCCAACAATCGCAACATCAATCGCAACTACAACAAACGGCCCAACAACAACAACAACAACAACAACAACAATAACAGCAACTACAACAATTATCCCAACAACAATAATAACCGCAACAACAACAACAATCAGAAGCAGCTATGCCAAAGGTGTGAAAAGTATCACTCGGGGTTCTGCACCAAATTTTGCAACAAGTGTAAAAGAAATGGTCATAGCGCGGCGAAGTGTGAGGTCTATGGACCAGGGGTTAATAGAACGAAAGGAACAAATGGTGTCGGAACGAGTAATGGCGGAGAAAGTAGTGTCGGAGCAAATTATGCCAATGTAGTTTGTTATAAATGTGGAAAACCGGGCCACATTATTAGAAATTGCCCGAACCAGGAGAACACGAATGGACAAGGCCGCGGAAGAGTTTTCAATATTAATGTGGCAGAGGCACAGGAAGACCCGGAACTTGTTACGGGTACGTTTCTTATTGACAATAAATCTGCTTACGTTTTATTTGATTCGGGTGCGGATAGAAGCTATATGAGTAGAGATTTTTGTGCTAAATTAAGTTGTCCATTGACGCCTTTGGATAGTAAATTTTTACTCGAATTAGCAAATGGTAAATTAATTTCAGCAGATAATATATGTCGGAATCGAGAAATTAAACTGGTTAGCGAAACATTTAAGATTGATTTGATACCAGTAGAGTTAGGGAGTTTTGATGTGATAATCGGTATGGACTGGTTGAAAGAAGTGAAAGCAGAGATCGTTTGTTACAAAAATGCAATTCGCATTATACGAGAAAAAGAAAAACCCTTAATGGTGTACGGAGAAAAGGGCAACACGAAGCTACATCTTATTAGTAATTTGAAGGCACAAAAACTAATAAGAAAAGGTTGCTATGCTGTTCTAGCACACGTCGAGAAAGTACAAACTGAAGAAAAGAGCATCAATGATGTTCCCGTCGCAAAAGAATTTCCCGATGTATTTCCGAAAGAATTACCGGGATTACCCCCACATCGATCCGTTGAATTTCAAATAGATCTTGTACCAGGAGCTGCACCAATAGCTTGTGCTCCTTACAGACTCGCACCCAGCGAGATGAAAGAACTGCAAAGCCAATTACAAGAACTTTTAGAGCGTGGTTTCATTCGACCAAGCACATCTCCGTGGGGAGCTCCTGTTTTGTTTGTCAAGAAGAAAGATGGTACATTCAGGTTGTGTATCGACTACCGAGAGTTGAACAAACTTACCATCAAGAACCGCTACCCACTACCGAGAATTGACGACTTATTTGATCAACTACAAGGCTCGTCTGTTTATTCAAAGATTGACTTACGTTCCGGGTATCATCAAATGCGGGTGAAAGAAGATGATATTCCAAAGACTGCTTTCAGAACACGTTACGGTCATTACAAGTTTATGGTCATGGCGTTTGGTTTAACTAATGCACCAGCTGTGTTCATGGACCTTATGAACCGAGTGTGTGGACCATACCTTGACAAGTTTGTCATTGTTTTCATTGATGACATACTTATTTACTCAAAGAATGACCAAGAACACGGTGAACATTTGAGAAAGGTGTTAGAAGTATTGAGGAAGGAAGAATTGTACGCTAAGTTTTCAAAGTGTGCATTTTGGTTGGAAGAAGTTCAATTCCTCGGTCACATAGTGAACAAAGAAGGTATTAAGGTGGATCCGGCAAAGATAGAAACTGTTGAAAAGTGGGAAACCCCGAAAACTCCGAAACACATACGCCAGTTTTTAGGACTAGCTGGTTACTACAGAAAGTTCATCCAAGACTTCTCCAGAATAGCAAAACCCTTGACTGCATTAACGCATAAAGGGAAGAAATTTGAATGGAATGATGAACAAGAGAAAGTGTGATGCCCCGTACAAAACCATCGTGTACGAATCATCAACAACAGGATCATTACAAGGTTAAGTACTATATGCTGTAATTAAAGAAGTTGCATTCATGATAAAAAGGTGATGTCATAACCGACATCAAATGTTTTACATTTCAAAAGCCTGCTTCACTAAGTAGAAGCAAATAAATAATTGTACGTGACCCCAAAGGTCGTTACATAACATAGTTTCAAAAGTAAATAAGTTTGAATGCAAGATAAGTAGTCATGCGATAACAACTCTAAGCAGCGGGTTCTACAGCACGACTAGTACACAGCGGAAGCAACCTCAAGCACCTGAGAAATACATGCTTAAAAACGTCAACACAAAGGTTGGTGAGCTATAGTTTAAGTATAACAGTATGTAAGGTAGTCCACGAGATTTCAGTGCTACAAAGAGCGTTTCAAAACAGTATGATAAAGTATATGTTAACCGTGGGCACTTGGTAACTAACTTAAAGTTTAAAATACCCCCTGAATGTACACTTGGAGAGTGCGTATGTTTACGAAGTATTAAACACTCGTTGACTGCTAGCGCGACTAGCCCGAGTGGGGATGTCAAATCCTATGGATCCATATCTAAGATTCGCGTTCACCGGTTCATAAACCAATGATTAAACGTTACCGAGCTAAAGGGAATGTTTCTGCCGTTATATAACCCACACATATATAAAGTTTAAGTACTCGTGCCTAGTATGTAAAACATAAAATCCGCATGTATTCTCAGTTCCCAAAATAAGTTAAAGTAAAAAGGGAATGCTATAACTCACAATGATAATGTAGTCGTAAAGTCGGTCCGGTAAAGGTGTGCAAGTAAACGGTCCGAAAGTCCTCCACCTAAGTCAAATAGTACTAAGTCAGTAAATCGTCTTAATAGGTTTAAAAGTATGTATTTAAGGTCTTAAGGGTCATCATCATTCATCATTAAACAAAAGGCGTAAGGTAGGTTTCGTTTATGAAAGTTGTTTAAAACAAAGTCTGACTTCAGTCAGTCACCACGGCCTCTACCCTTACTGAATTAAGGTGAGACCAGTGGCCATGGCTCCGTATGTGAGTCCCTTAAGTGTGGTAAAATTTACAGAAGCAAACTCGTCTTGGTTTGACCGTGGCGACGGTCTAAGTGCGAGTAGGTCAGAAATTTCTGCACAACGTTAAAGGACATAGTAACGATCGGAGGGCCATAAATCCTAAACCGTAACTCGGATTGAGACGAGTCCTATATGAAAAGTTATCTACTCGAAAAGTTCTATCTAAAAATCAAGGTTAGAACAGACCAGGTCTACTGGTCTGTTCCAGAAGCATCAGGTCAGTAGGTTTTGGACAGAAGCAGTGAGTTTAAAAGGGTTCCGGTGGTCTTGGTGCTTGATGTTCGTCATGGTTCTCATCCTTGATGCATATAGCTTCAAGTGTACAACTCATTGATGTATCTACATCATCTTAACCAAGTCTTGACCATCATAATCTTAGTGCAAGTCTAAGACATGAAGCACAACTCACTTAAGAGTTGTATGAAGTTTGATGAACCAAAGTTACATCAAAGTTTTAGATCTAACACATACATGAACTTTAAAAGAAATATTGAACTATAAACTTGAAAGTTAACTAACTAATCAAGATCATAAGTAGTAGAACATAGTTCTTAGTTTGATCTTGAAGATCCAAGACTCAAAAGTCTAGATCCAAAGTTATATTTAAAGAAAACTTATTTGTGTGTTCTTGAACTTCCAAGGTTAACTTAATTTGTTCAAGAGATATGAGATCAAGACTAACTTGTAGTACTTGACCATATAAACTAACTACATGAAATTAAAGTGCATAAATTGAAGAAGTAAACTTAAATAAACAAGAAAAGGTTCATGGTTGTTCATACTTTAAAGATTCAAACCAAGGTTTGATCTTTAGAAAGTAAACTTTAAAGTTTACTTCATGAACTTCAAGTATGTCTTTCAACCATGAACTTTATAAACTTTGAACAAGTATTTAGTGGAGATCATAAACTAGAGAGTTTATGTCTTGTATGTTCTTGAAGATTCAAGATAAAAGAAGAATTAAACTAAGAAGTTTGATTCTTGAAAACATGCAAGTAAATAAAGATAATAACAACTAGTAATCAACACAAATAACAAAAGATTATAACAATCAAAGAATGATGATGATTTAAGGGTGCTAGAAATCGGTTTTGTTTGAAGAAAAGAAGAGAAGTTTAAAGCTTGCTACTTACAACTTGAGAGAGAAATGAGAGAAGGAGTTTGAGAGCAAATGAATGTGTGTGAAAATGAGAGGATTTGTGAGTGAAGTAGTAAACAAGAAAATGAAACAAAACACTCCTAAAGGGAGCTTAGGGGCTGCAGTTTTTCAGCAGAAAATGGGGGGAAGGGAGAAGTTTTGTGGTCACTAGAATGTAAAGCTTCATAAAGGTGGTTAATGAATGGTCATGCATGGGGAAAACAAGCTAACTAGATTCTTTCAAGTATTAAACTAAGTAGTCTCCATCTAATTGATACTTACAAGTCTAGGACATGGGCTAACTAAGTCCATTAATAATGTAGGGTGGGCTTGGAAGTCCAATAACACGAGTCCATTACACTAACAAAGCCCAAGTTCAAATAAATCACAAGTTAAACCAATTAAAGCCCAAGTAACTAACTAATAGCCTTAATTAATTAAAATGATTAATAAATTTAATCATGAATGTAAATAATATCTGAAAATATTATTCGTGAAAGTTCCGGGTGTCACAAAGACGTTTCGGGCCATTAAAGTCAAGTTCGGACAATCATGGCCACATGTAAATGTAATAACGTACATTCGTTTAATCACACGTATTAATAATAATTATTATTAATAAATAAATGTTGGAAATTCCAGGGTCGTTACATTACCCACCTGTTAAAGAAAATTTCGTCCCGAAATTTAAGCTGAGGTAGATGGAGGAGTCGGGAAAAGGTGAGGATACTTTCGCATCATTTGATCCTCTCGTTCCCAAGTAAACTCAGGTCCTCGTTTGGCATTCCATCGTACCCGTACAATCGGAATCTTGTTTTGTTTCAAAGTTTTGATCTCACGATCCATAATTTCAACAGGTTCCTCCACAAAGTGGAGTTTGTCGTCAATAGTAAGTTCTTCCAATGGTATGATAAGTTCGGGTGCAGCAAGACACTTCTTCAAGTTCAATACATGGAAGGTAGGATGAACTGAGCTCAATTGTGCTGGTAGATCCAAACGGTATGCAACTGGTCCAACATGTTCCAAGATCTCGAAAGGACCAATGTATCTTGGGTTCAACTTTCCACGTTTTCCAAAACGGATCACACCTTTCCAAGGTGCAACCTTCAACATTACACGATCACCAACATTAAATTCAAAGTCCTTACGTTTAAGATCGGCATAACTCTTTTGGCGGTCACGGGCATTCTTAAGTCTAGCTTGAATCTGAGCAATTTTCTCCGTCGTTTCGTGGACTACCTCGGGTCCGGTGATTTGCTTTTCGCCTACTTCGGCCCAACAAATAGGAGATCGGCACTTACGGCCATACAATGCTTCAAAAGGTGCAGCATTAATGCTAGAGTGATAACTGTTGTTGTACGAGAATTCGGTGAGTGGCAAATGCCTTTCCCAGGCCTTTCCAAAATCAATGACACATGCACGTAGCATGTCCTCCAAGGTCTGAATCGTTCGTTCACTTTGCCCGTCAGTCTGAGGATGATAAGCAGTACTCATGTCAAGACGAGTTCTCATGGCTTCTTGCAAAGAACGCCAAAATCTAGAAGCAAAACGGGGATCGCGATCGGAGATGATCGATAAAGGTACACCATGACGAGATACAACCTCTTTGATGTATAACTGAGCAAGTCTCTCCATTGTATCAGTTTCCTTCATCGCTAGAAAGTGTGCAGATTTGGTAAGGCGGTCAACAATAACCCAAATAGTATCGTATCCGCCCACCGTCTTTGGTAGCTTAGTAATGAAATCCATTGTTATCCTTTCCCACTTCCATTGTGGGATCTCCGGTTGCTGAAGTAAACCAGAAGGTCTCTGATGCTCGGCTTTAACCTTCGAGCAAGTCAAACACTTACCAACATAAGTCGCAACGTCCTTCTTAAGATTCGGCCACCAATACTGTTCTTTAAGGTCGTGGTACATCTTGCCCGCACCGGGGTGAATTGAATATCTCGATTTGTGTGCTTCATCAAGTATCAGGTTTCGTAGATATCCATAATAAGGTACCCAAATTCTTCCGGCATAACATCGGAGTCCAGACTCCCTAACCTCGAATCGAGAGACAAGTATGTTCAAATGTTCGTGAGATATATTCTCCTCCTTGAGAGCCTCAACTTGGGCTACTCTGATCTGGCTGTTGAGGTTCGAATGGATGGTGATGTTCAGAGCCCTAACACGGAGAGGTGTCGTCCTCTCCTTTCGGCTTAAAGCGTCAGCTACAACATTGGCCTTGCCAGGGTGATAACGGAGTTCACAATCGTAGTCGTTGAGCGTCTCGATCCATCGACGCTGTCTCATATTCAGTTGCTTCTGATCAAAGATGTGCTGGAGACTCTTGTGATCGGTGAAAATAGTGCTCTTAGTTCCATACAAATAATGTCTCCACAATTTGAGCGCAAAGACAACGGCTCCAAGTTCAAGATCATGCGTAGTGTAGTTCCGCTCGTGAGTCTTCAATTGGCGGGAGGCATAGGCAATAACCTTTGATCGTTGCATCAGTACACAACCAAAACCACTCTTCGATGCATCACAATAAACAACGAAATCGTCACTGCCTTCGGGAAGCGATAGAATAGGTGCGGAGGTTAACTTCTTCTTCAAAGTTTGGAATGCTAATTCGTGTGCGGGTTCCCAAATGAACTTCTTCCCTTTGTGAGTCAGCGCGGTCAAAGGACGCGCAATCAAAGAAAATCCTTCAATGAACCTTCGATAGTAACCGGTGAGACCTAGGAATTGGCGAATATGCGTTGGAGTAGTGGGGGTCTCCCACTTGCTGATAGCTTTAATCTTGGCGGGATCAACTTTGATACCCTGGTCGCTTACAACATGACCCAAAAATTGTACTTCCTTCAACCAAAATTCACACTTGGAGAATTTGGTGTATAGTTGCTCTTGTCTTAAGAGTTCAAGCACTAATCGGAGGTGCTGCTCATGTTCTTCTTCGCTCTTAGAGTAGATGAGGATATCATCTATGAAGACGATAACAAACTTGTCCAAGTAAGGCTTGCAGACACGATTCATGAGATCCATGAACACGGCAGGTGCATTTGTCAAACCGAATGGTATCACGAGGAACTCATAATGACCATAACGGGTTCTGAATGCAGTCTTCATCACGTCACTTTCCTTCACCCTCAACTGGTGATAGCCGGATCGCAAATCGATCTTTGAATAAATGCTCGGTCCTTGTAGTTGATCAAAAAGATCGTCAATTCGTGGAAGAGGATACCGATTCTTGATTGTCAATTTGTTGAGTTCACGGTAGTCGATACACATACGGAAGGATCCATCCTTCTTCTTCACAAACAACACAGGTGCGCCCCAAGGCGAGAAGCTTGGTTGAATAAATCCTCGGTCTAACAGCTCTTGTAGTTGACTCTGTAATTCTTTCATCTCGGAAGGTGCGAGTCTATAAGGTGCGCGAGCTACAGGTGCTGCTCCTGGCACTAAATCAATCTGAAACTCTACGGCTCTCTGCGGCAGCAATCCAGGCAATTCCTCTGGGAAGACATCGGAAAATTCGTTCACAATTCGAACGTCGTTCACGCACTTCACCTCAGTTTCTACCGCTTTCACATGTGCTAGGACAGCAAAACGTCCCTTCTTCATAATCTTTTGCGCTTTCACGCAACTAATGAGGTTCAACTTCGAGGTACATCTCTCTCCATAGATAACCAGTGGTTCGCCATCTCCTTGTGGTATGCGAAGTGCTTTATCTCCACAGATAATATCGGCCTTTATCTTGCTCAACCAATCCATACCAATGATCACGTCAAAGCTTCCCAGTTTGATAGGTATCAAATCAATTTCGAAATCTACACCAGCTATGTTGATAATAGCTCCACGACTAATATGGTCAACCTTTTCAAGTTTTCCATTTGCGACCTCGACAAGCATACTTTCTTTTAACGGGACTAATGACCAATTAATCTTATCACAAAAATGTCTACATACATAACTTCTATCCGCACCAGTATCAAACAAGACAGAAGCTAAAAGATTGTTGATTGTGAATATACATGTCACCAAGTCGGGGTTATCGCGTGCATCCCTTGCATTAACATTAAAAGCTCTACCACAGGGTGGCCCGCCATCTTTTTGCTTGTTTGGGCACGCATTTCTGAAATGGCCCGTCTGTCCACATTCGTAGCACTTCTTCGGCCCATTGGTGTTTGGCTTCCCATTCAAAGTAGTGACCTTGCAGTCCTTCCCGATGTGCCCAGCCCGTTGGCACTTCTCACAGACAGCATTACAATACCCGGTGTGGTGCTTGTAGCACCTCTTGCATTGTGGTAGCGTGCCTTTGTAGTTCGGGTTGGAGTTGTTGTTGTTGGGGTTAGGGTTGTTGTTGTTTTGCCTGAACCCTTCATGTCGCTTCGCCGGGTTTTGATCATAGTTTCTACCCCTGTTGTTGTTATTGTTATTGTGGTTGTTGTGGTTGTTATCCCATTTCCTCTTTTCGCTACTACCAGCTTCAAACTTAGCCTTCTCCGGCTCATCAATAAGGATCTGATTCATGAGGGTATGCGCCATGCGCATTGCTTCGGGAACATTCGGTGGTTTGGATGAGGTGACATTTCCTTTGATGGACTTAGGGAGTCCCGAGAAGTATTTCTCCATGCGCTTGAATTCGGGGGTGACCATGGTCGGACACATCAGTGCTAACTCCAAAAACCTACGATTGTAACTGTTAAGGTCGTTCCCTACGGCCTTCAACTGCATGAATTCAATTTCCATCTTCTGAATTTCGGTTCTCGGACAATACTCATCAATCATAGCCGCCTTGAATTCCTCCCATGGCGTAGCATACGCCTCATAGATACCTTTCGCTTGAGCTAACGTGTTCTACCACGTTAGCGCGCCGTCAGATAGTGTGCAAGATGAAAACTTGGTCTTATTATCCTCCGAACAGTTGCTAACTCGGAATACTGATTCAAGTTTCTCGAACCATCTGGTGAGACCAACTGGTCCCTCGGTGCCGCTAAAGTTATGCGGTTTGCAGCTCTGGAATTCCTTGTATGTACACCCATTTCGAACGGGTGGAATAACCGGTGGTGGTGGCGGTAGAGCTTCGAGATTTCTTTCTGCTAGGGCTGCAGCGACCCGTTCGTTGATCATGTCCTCAATCTGGGCGGCGGTAGGTGTGGATCTTCCGTTAGCCATGGTATTCTAAACAAAAATTTTGACTCAAGTCAAAATCTAGTATGCAAGTAGTAGTAATACAGTATATAGTGACCAACATGGAATCAAAACATCACATGTTATGAAATAATGCATCTAGGTACAAATACCACAGAATCATCGTACAGCAATGTAGATAGAACATCGTGCAAGAATTAAATAGCGCAAAGTTCCATTCATTAATAATAATAAGTTTCATACATCCGAATAAGTTCGTACAATACATATGAAATACATGAAACTATATCTAGATTACATCATGAAATCTAAATACAAGGTCCTACGGTGAAGGCGGGTGAACTGCTCCCCGAGCCAACTGCTCCTCGAGCTCAGTGACTCGAGCTCGGAGAGTCTCAATCTCCCTCATCAGTTCCTCGTTAGAGGGAGCTGGTGGGGCAGACGGTGCAGGTAGGGCGGGTGGTGCCGGTGGTGCTGATGTAGATGGTCCGGGTCCGGATGTAGACGGTACGTCCCTAGATGTAAGTGGTCCGTATCTAAATCTAGGTGATACGGTTCCAGGAATAGTCAATACGTAACGGGGAACCTTACGTATCTGTGGGTCGGCAGGGTATGACACAACTCGTTTACGAGCAGTAACCCTACGACGATGGCCAAAAGCGTCAGTAAAAGCATGACCTCCATTCACCCCTGGAATGACGGTGCCGTCGAAACGGTACCGCTTCCTCGGCGGGGTGGAGGGTGCCTGAATAGGTCTATCAGCAGGATCATCATCATCTCTGGAGTCGTCTGATGATGAAGAATCGGCGGATGATGAGTCATCCGAATCGTGTGGCGGTGACACTGGTGGCTGAGCTGGTAATCCGAAGCGTTCGAAGGTGGCCAACATCTGTCTGTGTCTGCCTGGCGGAATCACGACTAAACGTCCGTCGGGAGTGCGTCGGCAAGGCGTGCGCATGTGGTTACGAAACGGCCCTTCCCCGAACTCCGCGGGGATCTCAATACCACCAATGCGGGGCTGTGACCTCGAGGGTCCGGGAGCAGACACTGGGGCAGGTGCACTAGTACCAGCTCCGGAAGTAGAAACGCCGGGATCACTAGTGGGTGTCGGGGCCGGTGTATCGGCAGTAGCAGCAGCAGGTGTAGCAATAGGTAGGGCGACGGGGTCTGAGTCTGTACTGCCCGAAATGCCAGCAGGTGGAACATCCGACATCTGAACAAGGAAAAATAAATTTTCCATGTCAGTATGTCATAAAGCAAGCAAATAATAGGCCAACAGTTTAAATCATGTATAACGGTAACTAGCATGGCAATAACAGTAATTCGTATGAAGGTAGCATGCAATCGAAAGCAAGTAGCATCATGCAGTAGTGAAATCATGTAGTAGCATACGGCATATAGCGGAAAAAGTAAGCAGTAGCATGCAGTAAATTCAGCGGAAACAAGTAAACTAGCAAGTTGTAGATTAGTCCTATTAGTGAATCCTACTCGGGTCAGTCTTAGACTCACTAATGCAACCTAATTCCCTACAACCAATGCTCTGATACCAAATGTGATGCCCCGTACAAAACCATCGTGTACGAATCATCAACAACAGGATCATTACAAGGTTAAGTACTATATGCTGTAATTAAAGAAGTTGCATTCATGATAAAAAGGTGATGTCATAACCGACATCAAATGTTTTACATTTCAAAAGCCTGCTTCACTAAGTAGAAGCAAATAAATAAGTGTACGTGACCCCAAAGGTCGTTACATAACATAGTTTCAAAAGTAAATAAGTTTGAATGCAAGATAAGTAGTCATGCGATAACAACTCTAAGCAGCGGGTTCTACAGCACGACTAGTACACAGCGGAAGCAACCTCAAGCACCTGAGAAATACATGCTTAAAAACGTCAACACAAAGGTTGGTGAGTTATAGTTTAAGTATAACAGTATGTAAGGTAGTCCACGAGATTTCAGTGCTACAAAGAGCGTTTCAAAACAGTATGATAAAGTATATGTTAACCGTGGGCACTTGGTAACTAACTTAACGTTTAAAATACCCCCTGAATATACACTTGGCGAGTGCGTATGTTTACGAAGTATTAAACACTCGTTGACTGCTAGTGCGACTAGCCCGAGTGGGGATGTCAAACCCTATGGATCCATATCTAAGATTCGCGTTCACCGGTTCATAAACCAATGATTAAACGTTACCGAGCTAAAGAGAATGTTTCTGCCGTTATATAACCCACACATATATAAAGTCTAAGTACTCGTGCCTAGTATGTAAAACATAAAATCCGCATGTATTCTCAGTTCCCAAAATAAGTTAAAGTAAAAAGGGAATGCTATAACTCACAATGATAATGTAGTCGTAAAGTCGGTCCGGTAAAGGTGTGCAAGTAAACGGTCCGAAAGTCCTCAACCTAAGTCAAATAGTACTAAGTCAGTAAATCGTCTTAATAGGTTTAAAAGTATGTATTTAAGGTCTTAAGGGTCATCATCATTCATCATTAAACAAAAGGCGTAAGGTAGGTTTCGTTTATGAAAGTAGTTTAAAACAAAGTCTGATTTCAGTCAGTCACCACGGCCTCTACCCTTACTGAATTAAGGTGAGACCAGTGGCCATGGCTCCATATGTGAGTCCCTTAAGTGTGGTAAAATTTACAGAAGCAAACTCGTCTTGGTTTGACCGTGGCGACGGTCTAAGTGCGAGTAGGTCAGAAATTTCTGCACAACGTTAAAGGACATAGTAACGATCGGAGGGCCATAAATCCTAAACCGTAACTCGGATTGAGACGAGTCCTATATGAAAAGTTATCTACTCGAAAAGTTCTATCAAAAAATCAAGGTTATAACAGCCCAGGTCTACTGGTCTGTTCCAGAAGCATCAGGTCAGTAGGTTTTGGACAGAAGCAGTGAGTTTAAAAGGGTTCCGGTGGTCTTGGTGCTTGATGTTCGTCATGGTTCTCATCCTTGATGCATATAGCTTCAAGTGTACAACTCATTGATGTATCTACATCATCTTAACCAAGTCTTGACCATCATAACCCTAGTGCAAGTCTAAGACATGAAGCACAACTCACTTAAGAGTTGTATGAAGTTTGATGAACAAAAGTTACATCAAAGTCTTAGATCTAACACATACATGAACTTTAAAAGAAATATTGAACTATAAACTTGAAAGTTAACTAACTAATCAAGATCATAAGTAGTAGAACATAGTTCTTAGTTTGATCTTGAAGATCCAAGACTCAAAAGTCTAGATCCAAAGTTATATTTAAAGAAAACTTATTTGTGTGTTCTTGAACTTCCAAGGTTAACTTAATTTGTTCAAGAGATATGAGATCAAGACTAACTTGTAGTACTTGACCATATAAACTAACTACATGAAATTAAAGTGCATAAATTGAAGAAGTAAACTTAAATAAACAAGAAAAGGTTCATGGTTGTTCATACTTTAAAGATTCAAACCAAGGTTTGATCTTTAGAAAGTAAACTTTAAAGTTTACTTCATGAACTTCAAGTATGTCTTTCAACCATGAACTTTATAAACTTTGAACAAGTATTTAGTGGAGATCATAAACTAGAGAGTTTATGTCTTGTATGTTCTTGAAGATTCAAGATAAAAGAAGAATTAAACTAAGAAGTTTGATTCTTGAAAACATGCAAGTAAATAAAGATAATAACAACTAGTAATCAACACAAATAACAAAAGATTATAACAATCAAAGAATGATGATGATTTAAGGGTGCTAGAAATCGGTTTTGTTTGAAGAAAAGAAGAGAAGTTTAAAGCTTGCTACTTACAACTTGAGAGAGAAATGAGAGAAGGAGTTTGAGAGCAAATGAATGTGTGTGAAAATGAGAGGATTTGTGAGTGAAGTAGTAAACAAGAAAATGAAACAAAACACTCCTAAAGGGAGCTTAGGGGCTACAGTTTTTCAGCAGAAAATGGGGAGAAGGGAGAAGTTTTGTGGTCACTAGAATGTAAAGCTTCATAAAGGTGGTTAATGAATGGTCATGCATGGGGATAACAAGCTAACTAGATTCTTTCAAGTATTAAACTAAGTAGTCTCCATCTAATTGATACTTACAAGTCTAGGACATGGGCTAACTAAGTCCATTAATAATGTAGGGTGGGCTTGGAAGTCCAATAACACGAGTCCATTACACTAACAAAGCCCAAGTTCAAATAAATCACAAGTTAAACCAATTAAAGCCCAAGTAACTAACTAATAGCCTTAGTTAATTAAAATGATTAATAAATTTAATCATGAATGTAAATAATATCTAAAAATATTATTCGTGAAAGTTCCGGGTGTCACAAAGACGTTTCTGGCCATTAAAGTCAAGTTCGGGCAATCATGGCCACATGTAAATGTAATAACGTACATTCGTTTAATCACACGTATTAATAATAATTATTATTAATAAATAAATGTTGGAAATTCCAGGGTCGTTACAGAAAGCGTTTCAGTTATTGAAGAAAAAGCTAACTACGGCACCTATATTGTCATTGCCTGAAGGGAATGATGATTTTGTGATTTATTGTGACGCATCAAAGCAAGGTCTCAGTTGTGTATTAATGCAACGAACGAAGGTGATTGCTTATGCGTCTAGACAATTGAAGATTCACGAACAAAATTATACGACGCATGATTTGGAATTAGGCGCGGTTGTTTTTGCATTAAAGACTTGGAGGCACTACTTATATGGGGTCAAAAGTATTATATATACCGACCACAAAAGTCTTCAACACATATTTAATCAGAAACAACTGAATATGAGGCAGCGTAGGTGGATTGAATTATTGAATGATTACGACTTTGAGATTCGTTACCACCCGGGGAAGGCAAATGTGGTAGCCGATGCCTTGAGCAGGAAGGACAGGGAACCCATTCGAGTAAAATCTATGAATATAATGATTCATAATAACCTTACTACTCAAATAAAGGAGGCGCAACAAGGAGTTTTAAAATAGAGAAATTTAAAGGATGAAATACCCAAAGGATCGGAGAAGCATCTTAATATTCGGGAAGACGGAACCCGGTATAGGGCTGAAAGGATTTGGGTACCAAAATTTGGAGATTTGAGAGAAATGGTACTTAGAGAAGCTCATAAAACCAGATACTCAATACATCCTGGAACGGGGAAGATGTACAAGGATCTCAAGAAACATTTTTGGTGGCCGGGTATAAAAGCCGATGTTGCTAAATACGTAGGAGAATGTTTGACGTGTTCTAAGGTCAAAGTTGAGCATCAGAAACCATCAGGTCTACTTCAACAAACCGAAATCCCAGAATGGAAATGGAAAAACATTACCATGGATTTCATCACTAAATTGCCAAGGACTGCAAGTGGTTTTGATACTATTTGGGTAATAGTTGATCGTCTCACCAAATCAGCACACTTCCTGCCAATAAGAGAAGATGACAAGATGGAGAAGTTAGCATGACTGTATTTGAAGGAAGTCGTCTCCAGACATGGAATACCAATCTCTATTATCTCTGATAGGGATGGCAGATTTATTTCAAGATTTTGGCAGACATTACAACAAGCATTAGGAACTCGTCTAGACATGAGTACTGCCTATCATCCACAAACTGATGGGCAGAGCGAAAGGACGATACAAACGCTTGAAGACATGCTACGAGCATGTGTTATTGATTTCGGAAACAGTTGGGATCGACATCTACTGTTAGCAGAATTTTCCTACAACAACAGCTACCATTCAAGCATTGAGATGGCGCCGTTTGAAGCACTTTATGGTAGAAAGTGCAGGTCTCCGATTTGTTGGAGTGAAGTGGGGGATAGACAGATTACGGGTCCGGAGATTATACAAGAAACTACCGAGAAGATCATCCAAATTCAACAACGGTTGAAAACCGCCCAAAGTCGACAAAAGAGCTACGCTGACATTAAAAGAAAAGATATAGAATTTGAAATTGGAGAGATGGTCATGCTTAAAGTTGCACCTTGGAAAGGCGTTGTTCGATTTGGTAAACGAGGGAAATTAAATCCAAGGTATATTGGACCATTCAAGATTATTGATCGTGTCGGACCAGTAGCTTACCGACTTGAGTTACCTCAACAACTCGCGGCTGTACATAACACTTTCCACGTCTCGAATTTGAAGAAATGTTTTGCTAAAGAAGATCTCACTATTCCGTTAGATGAAATCCAAATCAACGAAAAACTCCAATTCATCGAAGAACCCGTCGAAATAATGGATCGTGAGGTTAAAAGACTTAAGAAAAACAAGATACCAATTGTTAAGGTTCGATGGAATGCTCGTAGAGGACCCGAGTTCACCTGGGAGCGTGAAGATCAGATGAAGAAGAAATACCCGCATCTATTTCCAGAAGATTCGTCAACACCTTCAACAGCTTAAAATTTCGGGACGAAATTTATTTAACGGGTAGGTACTGTAGTGACCCGAACTTTTCCATGTTTATATATATTAATTGAGATTGATATTTACATGATTAAATGTTTCCAACATGTTAAGCAATCAAACTTGTTAAGACTTGATTAATTGAAATATGTTTCATATAGACAATTGACCACCCAAGTTGACCGGCGATTCACGAACGTTAAAACTTGTAAAAACGACATGACGATATATATATATGGATATACATATGGTTAACATGAGATTATGATAATTAAGTATCTCCATAAGTATATTAACAATGAGTTATATACATATAAACAAGACTACTAACTTAAGGATTTCGAAACGAGACATATATGTAACGATTATCGTTGTAACGACATTTAAATGTATATATATCATATTAAGATATATTAATATATCATAATATCATGATAATATAATAATTTAACATCTCATTAGATATAATAAACAATGGGTTAACAACATTAATTGAGATCGTTAACTTAAAGGTTTCAAAACAACACTTACATGTAACGACTAACGATGAATTAACGACTCAGTTAAAATGTATATACATGTAGTGTATTTATATGTATTAAAATACTTTTGGAAGACTTCAAGACATATATCAAAACACTCATACTTAACAAAAATGGTTACAGTTACTTTCCCATTCTTTTCTTTCATCAAGAATTCTAGTCGTATTTTTACCCGTATTATACACAGCTTCAAAACGTACTTACTATGGGTATATACCAATAGGAACTAGCATGGGATTCCACTCTTGATTATGTCATGTATGACTAATCAATTTTAACTTCTACCATGAGCTAGTCAACTAACTAGAACTCCTTTTAACCCCACTCACCACTCACCAATTACCACTCATCATTCACTCCATTTCACTTCCAATTCTCTCTCAACACACCCACACTATTATGAACGTATTTTTTCAGTAGTTAATCATCATTTTCATCAAAAATCACTTCAATAATCAAGCTATAATCATCATAGGAAGAACACTTCAAAAATCCCTTCAAGTTTACTAATTTACTTCCAAGCTTTCTAATCCATTCCAAGTAATCATTTAAGATCAAGAAACCTTTGTTATATATAGTAGGTTATCTTTTTTATTCAAGGTAATATTAATATTCAAACTTTGATTCAATTTCTATAACTATAAACTATCTTAATTCGAGTAAAAATCTTACTTGAACTTGTTTTTGTGTCATGATCCTACTTCAAGAACTTTCAAGCCATCCAAGATCCTTTGAAGCTAGATCATTTCTTGTCACTTCCAGTAGGTTTACCTACTAAACTTGAGGTAGTAATGATGTTCATAACATCATTCGATTCATATATATAAAACTATCTTATTCGAAGGTTTAAACTCGTAATCACTAGAACATAGTTTAGTTAATTCTAAACTTGTTCGCAAACAAAAGTTAATCCTTCTAACTTGACTTTTAAAATTAACTAAACACATGTTCTATATCTATATGATATGCTAACTTAATGATTTAAAACCTGGAAACACGAAAAACACCGTAAAACCGGATTTACACCGTCGTAGTAACACCGCGGGCTGTTTTGGGTTAGTTAATTAAAAACTATGATAAACTTTGATTTAAAAGTTGTTATTCTGAGAAAATGATTTTTATTATGAACATGAAACTATATCCAAAAATTATGGTTAAACTCAAAGTGGAAGTATGTTTTCTAAAATGGTCATCTAGACGTCGTTCTTTCGACTGAAATGACTACCTTTACAAAAACAACTTGTAACTTATTTTTCCGACTATAAACCTATACTTTTTCTGTTTAGATTCATAAAATAGATTTCAATATGAAACCATAGCAATTTGATTCACTCAAAACGGATTTAAAATGAAGAAGTTATGGGTAAAACAAGATTGGATAATTTTTCTCATTTTAGCTACGTGAAAATTGGTAACAAATCTATTCCAACCATAACTTAATCAACTTGTATTGTATATTATGTAATCTTGAGATACCATAGACACGTATACAATGTTTCGACCTATCATGTCGACACATCTATATATATTTCGGAACAACCATAGACACTCTATATGTGAATGTTGGAGTTAGCTATACAGGGTTGAGGTTGATTCCAAAATATATATAGTTTGAGTTGTGATCAATACTGAGATACGTATACACTGGGTCGTGGATTGATTCAAGATAATATTTATTGATTTATATTCTGTACATCTAACTGTGGACAACTAGTTGTAGGTTACTAACGAGGACAGCTGACTTAATAAACTTAAAACATCAAAATATATTAAAAGTATTGAAAATATATTTTGAACATACTTTAATATATATGTATATATTGTTATAGGTTCGTGAATCAACAGTGGCCAAGTCTTACTTCTCGACGAAGTAAAAATCTGTGAAAGTGAGTTATCGTCCCACTTTTAAAATCTAATATTTTTGGGATGAGAATACATGCAGGTTTTATAAATGATTTACAAAATAGACACAAGTACGTGAAACTACATTCTATGGTTGAATTATCGAAATCGAATATGCCCCTTTTTATTAAGTCTGGTAATCTAAGAATTAGGGAACAGACACCCTAATTGACGCGAATCCTAAAGATAGATCTATTGGGCCTAACAAACCCCATCCAAAGTACCGGATGCTTTAGTACTTCGAAATTTATATCATATCCGAAGGGTGTCCCGGAATGATGGGGATATTCTTATATATGCATCTTGTTAATGTCGGTTACCAGGTGTTCACCATATGAATGATTTTTATCTCTATGTATGGGATGTGTATTGAAATATGAAATCTTGTGGTCTATTGTTACGATTTGATATATATAGGTTAAACCTATAACTCACCAACATTTTTGTTGACGTTTAAAGCATGTTTATTCTCAGGTGAATATTAAGAGCTTCCGCTGTTGCATACTAAAATAAGGACAAGATTTGGAGTCCATGTTTGTATGATATTGTGTAAAAACTGCATTCAAGAAACTGATGTTGATGTAACATATTTGTATTGTAAACCATTATGTAATGGTCGTGTGTAAACAGGATATTTTAGATTATCATTATTTGATAATCTACGTAAAGCTTTTTAAACCTTTATCTATGAAATAAAGGTTATGGTTTGTTTTAAAAATGAATGCAGTCTTTGAAAAACGTCTCATATAGAGGTCAAAACATCGCAACGAAATCAATTAATATGGAACGTTTTTAATCAATAAGAACGGGACATTTCACAGAACGTAAATCAATCTTCGAATAAACCGACGAGCCTTGTAGTTGATCAAATAAGTCGTCGATTCTCGGTAGTGGGTAGCGGTTCTTGATGGTAAGTTTGTTCAACTCTCGGTAGTCGATACACAACCTAAATGTACCATCCTTCTTCTTGAGAAACAAAATAGGAGCTCCCCACGGTGATGTGCTTGGTCGAATGAAACCACGCTCTAAAAGTTCCTGTAACTGACTTTGTAATTCTTTCATTTCGTTGGGTGCGAGTCTGTATGGAGCACGAGCTATTGGTGCATCTCCTGGTACAAGGTCTATTTGAAATTCAACGGATCGATGTAGGGGTAATCCCGGTAATTCTTTCGGAAATACATCGGGAAATTCTTTTGCGACGGGAACATCATTGATGTTCTTTTCTTCAGGTTTAACTTCCTTGATGTGTGCTAGAATGACGTAACAACCTTTTCTTATTAGTTTTTGCGCCTTTAAACTACTAATAAGATTTAATTTCGCATTGTTCTTTTCTCCGTACACCATTAAAGGTTTTCCCTTTTTACGCATAATGCGAATCGCATTTTTATAACAAACGACCTCTGCTCTCACCTTTTTCAACCAGTCCATACGAATTATTACATCAAAACTCCCTAACTCGACTGGTATTAAATCAATTTTAAACGTTTCATCCCCCAGTTTAATTTCTCTATCCCGACATATATTATCTGCTGAAATTAATTTACCGTTTGCTAATTCGAGTAAAAATTTACTATCCAAAGGCGTCAATGGGCAACTTAACTTAGCACAAAAATCTCTACTCATATAGCTTCTATCCGCACCCAAATTAAATAAAACATAAGCAGATTTATTATCAATAAGAAACGTACCCGTAACAAGTTCCGGGTCTTCCTGCGCTTCTGCCGTATTAATATTGAAAACTCTTCCGCGGCCTTGCCCATTAGTATACCCCTGATTCTGGCAATTACTTCTAATGTGGCCCGGTTTTCCACATCCATAACAAACAAAGGCGGCATTACTTGTTTCGCCTCTATTTGTTCCTTTAGTTCTGTTAAACTTTGGTCCGTAGACCTCACACTTTTTCGGACCATGGCCAGTTCTTTTACACTTGGTGCAAAATGTCGTGCAGAACCCATTCTGGTGGTACTCTTCACACTTTTGGCATTTTTGGTTTTTGTTGCCGTTGTTGTTATTGAGGTTGTTGTTGAGATTGTTATTGTTGTTGGAACGGTTGTTGTAGTTGTTGTTGTTGTTGGGACGTTTGTTGTAGTTATTGTTAGGATTACGGTTATTGTTGCGATTGCTGTTGCGGTTGTGGTTGTAATTGTTGTTGTTGTTGTATTGGTGACCCTTGTCACTGGTTTCTTCCCACTTTCTCTTGAGCTATTTCGTGTTGGCTTCTTCGGCCGCCTGCTCTTTAATTCTTCCCTCAATCTGATTTATGAGTTTATGAGCCATTCTACTTGCCTTTTGTATGGAAGCGGGCTCGTGTGAACTCACATCTTCTTGAATCATTACTGGTAACCCTTTTACAAACGCATCGATCTTCTCTTCATCTTCGAACGCTCCCGGACACAATAAGCACAACTCTGTGAATCGTCGTTCATATGTGGTAATGTCGAACCCTTGTGTTCGTAACTCCCTAAGTTCTACCTTGAGTTTATTGACTTCGTTTCTAGGACGGTACTGCACGTTCATCAATTGCTTGAATGCCGACCACGGTAGTGCGTAAGCAGCATTTTGTCCTACCTGTTCAAGATAGGTGTTCCACCACGTTAACGCGGTACCTGTGAAGGTATGCGTAGCATACTTAACTTTGTCCTCTTCAGTACACTTACTTATGGCAAACACCGATTCGACTTTCTCGGTCCACCGTTTCAATCCAATTGGTCCTTCAGTTCCATCAAATTCCAAAGGTTTGCAGGCAGTGAATTCTTTATAGGAGCATCCTACATGATTTCTTGTGGAATTAGTTCCACTGCTAGATCCAGAGTTATTGTTATTTTGCATCGCAACATGTACTGCGGCTATGTTTGCTGCAAGGAAAAACACGGAAGTCTTCCTCACTCATGTTCAAATTCTGACGAGTCGCTGGTGCCATTTCCTTCAAAAATAGCCAAAAGAATTAAGCTAATCATATAGAATTTTAAGAGTAGTCAATAGTATCTCGTAGCATTATATGAACTTATTTATAAAAGCTTTTTCTTCATATTAGCATTTTATAGTTTTAATTTGGGTAGTACCTACCCGTTAAGTTCATACTTACTAGCTACTATACAACTCAACTACTACGCTTCTATATGAAAAACTTATTACAATAATATTTCTCGTTCAAACCTTTATACAATATTTTACAAACTTACAATACCACAATTATACATATAGGATGAAATATAGCACATAATATCTTTGCTACTCAGCAGCTATAAAGGCAATTCTAGTTAATACGCAAGTTGTTCAGCAAAAGAAATAAAGACACGTAATTCATAAGTCCAGAAACAAGTCATGCATTCTGGTTTTACTAAGACGACTTCCCATCCTTGATCTTGTGGAAAGTAACCGTTATGACCATTGGCTAGGCAGCATGTTGTAATGTCATCAAAAGGACGAGGTTTTCGTAATGCCCAACAGCCTCGTAGCAATCTAAAAACCTTGTTTCTTACCCCAACTACTGAGTCCGTCACTTGTGAGAATGTTTTATTTAAAAGTTGCAACCCAATGTTCTTTTTCTCAATTTGATGAGAAGCGAACATTATTAACCCGTAAGCATAACATGCTTCTTTATGTTGCATGTTAGAAGCTCTTTCTAAAGAACAGAGTCCTATGTTGGGATATGTTGAGTCAAAATAAGTTCGTAACCCGTAGCGTAAAATTGCATCTGGGTTTCCCGCACTAAATGTCTTAAAGAAAACTTGGCGTAACTTAAAGTTTCTCCAATGTGATATACCTCATCTTTCAAAGGAAAGTCTTTTATATACTAAGGCATGCCTGGAATGTCTTTCAAACATTTGACAAACTAATTTTGCCGTAACTAATTGTGCTGATGAATTCTGCCCAACTCAAGACAAGATTTCATCAATCATATCTCCTGGTAGGTCTTCTAAAATTTTTGGTTGTCTATCCTTAACGTCCATTTTGTGTTTTTATATTGTAAAATAGACAAGGATTAGATTCGTAAAAGATAATTAACAAACAATACAAGCAATTTTTACATAGAACATAAAAGTACAAGCACACTACAATACATATAATACACAACATGATTACAACCCTCTAATCTGAATCACTGGTTTCTTCTTCTTCGGACTTGGTTCGTTTTCCTAATTTTCTAGGGACATATGGTGTTCCTCTAATACGAGCCGTCGTTTTCCACAATGGTTTAGAAAAACCTGGTGGTTTAGAGGTTCCCAGGTTATTGTTACAATTTAGAAAATACGGACGTTGCCGATACATATAAAGTTCATCGGGGTTGGAATCAGGTTTCTCTATTTTTATACTTTTTTCCCTTATTATTTTCTTTTGCAATATTAAATTGGGTCGAGGTAATTTCTATAACATCATCGGAATCCTCATCGGGATCCGATTCATCGGAAAATTGGTAATCTTCCCAATATTTTGCTTCCTCGGCGGAAACACCATTGACCATTTTTAAATTTGGTCCGTTGGTTGATGATTTTCTTTTATTTAATCGATCTACTATAGGTATCAATATTTCTTCCTCCGGAACCTCTTCTTCTTCCGGTTCCTCCTCATCCGGTTCCTCCTCTTCTGATTCCTCTTCTTCCGGTTCCTCTTCTTCCGGTTCCTCTTCTTCCGGTTCCTCTTCTGGAATTTGTGAATCTTCCCAAATTATGTTCGACTCTTCATTATTATTAGGTGAGTCGATGGGATTTGTACTAGTGGTAGACATCTATCACACAATATCAAACACATTAAGAGGTTAATATATCACATAATATTTACATGTTAATAATATATAGTTTCCAACAAAAGTGTTAAGCAATCGTTTTTAAAGAAAACACGGTCGAAGTCCAGACTCACTAATGTATCCTAACAAACTCGATAAGACACACTAATGCAAATTTCTGGTTCTCTAAGACCAACGCTCGGATACCAACTGAAATGTCCCGTTCATATTGATTATAAACGTTCCATATTAATTGATTTCGTCGCGAGGTTTTGACCTCTATATGAGACGTTTTTCAAAGACTGCATTCATTTTTAAAACAACCATAACCTTTATTTTATCGATAAAGGTTTTAAAAGCATTACATAGATTATCAAATAATGATAATCTAAAATATACCGTTTACACATGACCATTACATAATGGTTTACATTAAGAATATATTACATCAAAAATAAGTTTCTTGAATGCAGTTTTTACACCATATCATACAAGCATGGACTCCAAATCTTGTTCTTATTTTAGTATGCAACAACGGAAGCTCTTAATAATCACCTGAGAATAAACATGCTTAAAACGTCAACAAAAATGTTGGTGAGTTATAGGTTTAACATATATATTATCAAATCATAATAATAGACCACAAGATTTCATATTTCAATATATCCCATACATAGAGATAAAAATCATTCATACGGTGAACACCTGGTAACCGACATTAACAAGATGCATATAGAATATCCCCATCATTCCGGGACACCCATCGTACATGATAATTTCGAAGTACTAAAGCATTTCAAATTCCAGAATGGGGCTTGTTGGTCCCGATAGATCTATCTTTAGGATTCGCGTCAATTAGGGTGTATGTTCCCTAATTCTTAGATTACCAGACTAAAAAGGGGCATATTTGTAGTGACCCGAACTTTTCCATGTTTATATATATTAATTGAGATTGATATTTACATGATTAAATGTTTCCAGCATGTTAAGCAATCAAACTTGTTAAGACTTGATTAATTGAAATATGTTTCATATAGACAATTGACCACCCAAGTTGACCGGTGATTCACGAACGTTAAAACTTGTAAAAACTATATGATGACATATATATGGATATATATATAGTTAACATGATACTATGATAAGTAAAATATCATTAAGTATATTAACAATGAACTACATATGTAAAAACAAGACTACTAACTTAATGATTTTTAAACGAGACATATATGTAACGATTATCGTTGTAAACACATTTAATGTATATATATCATATTAAGAGATATTCATACATGATAATATCATGATAATATCATGATAATATAATAATTTAAAATCTCATTTGATATTATAAACATTGGGTTAACAACATTTAACAAGATCGTTAACCTAAAGGTTTCAAAACAACACTTACATGTAACGACTAACGATGACTTAACGACTCAGTTAAAATGTATATACATGTAGTATTTTAATATGTATTTATACACTTTTGAAAGACTTCAATACACTTATCAAAATACTTCTACTTAACAAAAATGCTTACAATTACATCCTCGTTCAGTTTCATCAACAATTCTACTCGTATGCACCCGTATTCGTACTCGTACAATACACAGCTTTTAGATGTATGTACTATTGGTATATACACTCCAATGATCAGCTCTTAGCAGTCTATGTGAGTCACCTAACACATGTGGGAACCATCATTTGGCAACTAGCATGAAATATCTCATAAAATTACAAAAATATGAGTAATCATTCATGACTTATTAAATGAAAACAAAATTACATATCCTTTATATCTAATCCATACACCAACGACCAAAAACACCTACAAACACTTTCATTCTTCAATTTTCTTCATCTAATTGATCTCTCTCAAGTTCTATCTTCAAGTTCTAAGTGTTCTTCATATATTCTACAAGTTCTAGTTACATAAAATCAAGAATACTTTCAAGTTTGCTAGCTCACTTCCATTCTTGTAAGGTGATCATCCAACCTCAAGAAATCTTTGTTTCTTACAGTAGGTTATCATTCTAATACAAGGTAATAATCATATTCAAACTTTGGTTCAATTTCTATAACTATAACAATCTTATTTCAAGTGATGATCTTACTTGAACTTGTTTTCGTGTCATGATTCTGCTTCAAGAACTTCGAGCCATCCAAGGATTCGTTGAAGCTAGATCCATTTTTCTCTTTTCCAGTAGGTTTATCCAAGGAACTTAAGGTAGTAATGATGTTCATAACATCATTCGATTCATACATATAAAGCTATCTTATTCGAAGGTTTAAACTTGTAATCACTAGAACATAGTTTAGTTAATTCTAAACTTGTTCGCAAACAAAAGTTAATCCTTCTAACTTGACTTTTAAAATCAACTAAACACATGTTCTATATCTATATGATATGCTAACTTAATGATTTAAAATCTGGAAACACGAAAAACACCGTAAAACCGGATTTACGCCGTCGTAGTAACACCGCGGGCTGTTTTGGGTTAGTTAATTAAAAACTATGATAAACTTTGATTTAAAAGTTGTTATTCTGAGAAAATGATTTTTATTATGAACATGAAACTATATCCAAAAATTATGGTTAAACTCAAAGTGGAAGTATGTTTTCTAAAATGGTCATCTAGACGTCGTTCTTTCGACTGAAATGACAACCTTTACAAAAACGACCTGTAACTTATTTTTCCGACTATAAACCTATACTTTTTCTGTTTAGATTCATAAAATAGATTTCAATATGAAACCATAGCAATTTGATTCACTCAAAACGGATTTAAAATGAAGAAGTTATGGGTAAAACAAGATTGGATAATTTTTCTCATTTTAGCTACGTGAAAATTGGTAACAAATCTATTCCAACCATAACTTAATCAACTTGTATTGTATATTATGTAATCTTGAGATACCATAGACACGTATACAATGTTTCGACCTATCATGTCGACATATCTATATATATTTCGGAACAACCATAGACACTCTATATGTGAATGTTGGAGTTAGCTATACAGGGTTGAGGTTGATTCCAAAATATATATAGTTTGAGTTGTGATCAATACTGAGATACGTATACACTGGGTCGTGGATTGATTCAAGATAATATTTATCGATTTATTTCTGTACATCTAACTGTGGACAACTAGTTGTAGGTTACTAACGAGGATAACTGACTTAATAAACTTAAAACATCAAAATATATTAAAAGTGTTGTAAATATATTTTGAACATACTTTGATACATATGTATATATTGTTATAGGTTCGTGAATCAACCAGTGGCCAAGTCTTACTTCCCGACGAAGTAAAAATCTGTGAAAGTGAGTTATAGTCCCACTTTTAAAATCTAATATTTTTGGGATGAGAATACACGTAGGTTTTATAAATGATTTACAAAATAGACACAAGTACAAGAAACTACATTCTATGGTTGAATTATCGAAATCGAATATGCCCCTTTTTATTAAGTCTGGTAATCTAAGAATTAGGGAACAGACACCCTAATTGACGCGAATCCTAAAGATAGATCTATTGGGCCTAACAAACCCCATCCAAAGTACCGGATGCTTTAGTACTTCGAAATTTATATCATATCCGAAGGGTGTCCCGGAATGATGGGGATATTCTTATATATGCATCTTGTTAATGTCGGTTACCAGGTGTTCACCATATGAATGATTTTTATCTCTATGTATGGGATGTGTATTGAAATATGAAATCTTGTGGTCTATTATTATGATTTGATATATATAGGTTAAACCTATAACTCACCAACATTTTTGTTGACTTTTTAAGCATGTTTATTCTCAGGTGATTATTAAGAGCTTCCGCTGTCGCATACTTAAATAAGGACAAGATTTGGAGTCCATGCTTGTATGATATTGTGTAAAAACTGCATTCAAGAAACTTATTTTGTTGTAACATATTTGTATTGTAAACCATTATGTAATGGTCGTGTGTAAACAGGATATTTTAGATTATCATTATTTGATAATCTACGTTAAACTTTTTAAAACCTTTATCTATGAAATAAAGGTTATAGTTTGTTTTAAAAATGAATGCAGTCTTTGAAAAACGTCTCATATAGAGGTCAAAACCTCGCAACGAAATCAATTAATATGGAACGTTTTTAATCAATAAGAACGGGACATTTCAATATTCGGCTTCGATCATTCACCCATATAAAGTAGTTTCATTTACTTGTGTATATTTTGTAAATCATTTATAAAATTGCATGTATTCTCATCCCAAAATATTAGATTTTTAAAAGTGGGACTATAACTCACTTTCACAGATTTTTACTTCGTCTGGAAGTAAGACTTGGCCACTGGTCGATTCACGAACCTATAACAAATATGTACATATATATCAAAGTATGTTCAAAATATATTTACAACATTTTTAATACGTTTTAATGTTTTAATGAAACTACAAACGGGATTACATAATGAAATCTAATACAATAGCCTTATGGTAACGGTGGGTAAAGGATGTCCATCATGTGGGACACCTGGTCCTCGAGCTCAGTTACCCGAGCACAGAGGATATGCACTTCCCTCGTCAGTTCCTCGACGACGGGGATGCTGGTGGGGCAGGCGGTGCAGACGGTACAGGTGGAGCTGGTGGTGCAGACGGTCCAGCACCAGAAGTAGACGCTGCGTATCGGGAAACCTTACGCACGAATGGATCGGCAGGGTAAGGCACAACCCGCTTACGGGCGGTAACTCTAACCTTCAATCCATGTGCGTTAACGAACGACCTACCTCCGTTAACCCCTGGAATAACAGTACCATCGAAACGATACCGCTTCTTCGGCGGGGTAGAGGGCGGCTGCACAGGCCTCTCCTCAGGGTCATCGTCGGAATCATCGTCGGAATCCTCCTCGCTGAAGTCATCGGATGATGAGTCATCTGAACTATCTGAGGGTGGATCTGCTCGACCGGTGGTCATCAGTCGGTATCTGCAAGGCGGGATCGGCACGACACGTCCATCAGGAAGGCGTCTGACCCAATGTCCACGCTCATTACGGAAAGGACCCTCCTTATTTCCCCCTGGAATCACAGCACCACCGGAATGGTGCTGTGGCTCTGGGAGTCCTGAGCTAGGCGGAACTGGAATCTCCTGTGGATCCTCGTCTCCGTCGGAGATGATCATCAGGTCAGGTGCGTGGCTACTGTCCCAGAGGATGAATCGCCAGAGTCACTGAAAGGTAGCGATGACGGGATCGAGTCAGCAACAATGGTAGGTGAGGTGGCCGATGAGTCCGAGTCGCTCGCCAAATCAATGATAATGCGTGAAATGTCCGACATCTGAACAAGGAAAAATAACTTTTTCCATGTCAGTAAGTCATATAGCAAGCACGTATTAGGCAAAGTAACTACGACAGTCTAGATCATCTATAGCAGTAAATATCATGGCAATAATAACAAATCCTACAGATGTATCATGCAATCGAAAGCAGATAGTAGCATGCAGTAGGGAAAGCAAGTAGCAGTATATGACATATAGCAGTAAAAGTAAGCAGCAGCATGCAGCAAGTTCCGCAGAAACAAGTGAACTAGCAAGTTGTAGATTAGTCCTATTAGTGAATCCTACTCGGTCCGGTCTAGACTCACTAACGCAACCTAATTTCCTACAACCAATGCTCTCATACCAAATGTGATGCCCCGTACAAAATTAACGTATACGGATCATCAACAACAGGATCATTACAAGATCAAACACTATATGCTGTTTTAAAATAAGTTTGCATTCATAAGAAAAGGTGACGTCATAACCAACGTCAAATGTTTAACATACGATAGCGTGCTTCTACGAATAGAAGGCAATAATAATAGTATGTGACCCAATGGTCATTACAAATTCATTGTTTCAAAAGTAACATAGTTTGAATGCAAAATAAATGTTTCATGCGAAGACATCTCTAATAGAAGCAGCGGGTGTCTATACAGCAATACTACAACAGCGGAAGCAACCAAACCTCTAAGCACCTGAGAAAACATGCTTAAAAACGTCAACACGAATGTTGGTGAGCTATAGTTTAAGTATAACAGTAATGTAAGGTAGGCCACGAGATTTCAGTGTTTCAAAATAGTATGAAAAGTATATGTTCAACCGTGGGCACTTGGTAACTAACTTAACGTAATATCACCCCCTAAAAGTACACTTGGCGAGTGCGTAAATTTACGGAGTATTAAACACCCGTTAAATGCTAGCGCTACTAGCCCGAGTGGGGATGTCAAACCCTATGGATCCATATCTAAGATTCGCGTTCACCGGTTCAAAGACCAATGACTAAACGTTACCGAGCTAAGGGGAAAGTTTATGCCGTTGTATAATCCACACATATAATAAGTTTAAGTACTCGTGCCTAGTATTTAAAACGTAAAACGCGCATGTATTCTCAGTTCCCAAAATAGTTAAAGTAAAAAGGGATGCTATAACTCACAGTGAAAAGTAGTAAAGTCGGTACGGAATAAGTAAGCAAGTAGTTGGTCCGGAAAGTCCTCAACGTAAGTCAAAAGTTACTAAGTCAGTAAATCGTTCCCAGAGATTTAAAAGTATGTAAATTAGGTCTTAGGTATCATCATCATTCATCATTAATCAAAAAGGGTAAAGTAAGTTTCAATCAAGTATAGAGTTTGAAATAAAGGCCGACTTCGTTCAGTCGCCACGACCTCTATACAAACTGAAATGAGGTGAGACCAGTGGCCATGGCTCCGTATATGAGTCCCCTAGTTGATGACCAATTTCCAGAACCAAAATCGTCTTCGTTTGACCGTGGCGACGGTTTAAGTACGAGTAGGTCAGAAATTTCAGCACAACGTTAAAAGGGTGTAGTGACTTTCGGAAGGCCATAAATCCTAAACCGCAACTCGGATTAAGACGAGGCCTAAACGGAAAATCATCTACTCGAACCTAACTAATTGGAAATCAACTTTTCCAGTAGCCCAGGTTATTGATCAGACCCAGAAAACAGCAAGCAAAGTGTTCCGGTGGGTTCCTGGTGCTTAATGCTCATCACGGTTCTCATCCTTGATGCTTATAGCTTCAAGTGTACAATTCGTTGATGTGTTTGCATCATTTTTACCAAGTTTTGACCGTCATGACACTAGTGTAAGTCTAAGATATGTAGCACAACTCACTTAAGAGTTGTATGAAGGTTGATGAACCAAAGTTACATCAAGATCTTAGATCAGACACATACATGAGTTATAATAGTAATATTAAGCTACAAACTTGAAAGTAAACTAAATAAACAAGATCCTAAGTTGTAGATCTTAGATCTTAGTTAGATCTTGAAGATCCTAGACTAAAAAGTCTAGATCTAGTGTTCTTAAGTTAGATCCTATGTTATAGAACTTGGATCTTTACTTTAATAAAACCATAAGTTATGAAACTTAGATTTTAATCTTGTAAAATGTATGTAAGCTCATAAGCTCTTGGTTTAAACAAAATTGGAAGACCATAAGCTATAGAAACTTAGATCTAACATAAGTGTATGAAGTTATAACTAGAAAGTTAAACTTTCATGTTCTTGAACTTGCAAAGTTTAACTTTAATTTCAAGAATAATGAGATCAAGTTTAACTAGTAATACTTGACCAAATTAACAACTTCACAACTTTAAATAAATAAAATGAAGAAATAAACTAAAGTTACAAGTATTGAGTTCATGTTTGTTTCATACTTAAGAAGATTCAAATCGAAGTTTGGATCTTAGGAAAGTAAACTTTAAGTCTACAAAACATGAACACGAGTATGATTATAAAGCTTATGAACTTTAAGTCTTATAACATTTTAAGTGTAGAACTCTAAGTTATAGAAGTTAGGTTCTTGTTCTTGACTTCTCATCAAACAAGGGATGGAAGCTACAAGATTACATGAAGATACAAGCTAGAGAACTTGATCTTTAACAACAAACAAGTAACAAGTAACAAAACAAGTAATTAAAATGATGATGATGGATTCGATTTTAAGGAGAAAAAAGAAAGAAGAAATAAAGTTTGTTACTTACAAAGTTTGAGAGAAAAGAGTAGTGCAAGTATGTGTGTGTGAAAAATGAAATGATACTTGCAAATAAGTAACAAAAATTGAAAAATGAAACTCTCCTCCCACACAACAAAACCGTCGGCCAAGAGGATCAAAAAGGGAAGTCAAAAACCCACTTTCAAGTGTGGGATTGTGGTGTTTGCTAAGAAGGTGTAACAAGTTAAATGTATGGGAAGTTGATACTAGCATGTTTGAGACAACTTTGTCTCCTCATTAACATAATTAATCCTTTGTTTACCTTAATAAATCACTAGTAATAAAAGTGAACTTACTAGTCCATTAAGAAAGTAGGGTGGGCTTCCAAGTCCATATAATAAAAGCCCAAGTCCAAGTAACCAACAAATAAATAAAAAGTCCAAGTAATTAACTACTTACATTAGTTAATTAGAAATGATTAATAATAATTAATCATGAATGTAAATAATATTCAAAATATTATTCGTGAAAAGCGTGTGTCACAAAGACAAGTCGGGCCATGAAAACTTAAATACGGTAACCAGTAAAATGTATAAAAATACATTTATTAAAGCGCAAGTATTAATAATAAATATTAATAATTATACGTTGGAAAATCCAGGGTCGTTACATCAACTCTCCTCACTGGGGCTATAAGCAAACGCCTCCTAACATGCCCAAACCATCTAAGTCTGCCTTCCCTAAGCTTGTTGATGATGCTCCCCACTTCTAAATTCTCCCTAAAAACTCTGTTCGGTATCATATCTAGCATGGTCTTACCGCTCATCCACCTAACGAAAATATATAGAACCAAAAGGTTTTAAACTTATAATAAAGCAAAAAAGGCATGTTGCCGATCTTTTAACTTTCTATTAGAAACTGATAACTCATATAGAATGAGAATAACGTTGATTCGGTTTGTTCCTTGAATCCTTTGATCAGGTAGAATTTCTTAATACTCACTAATCAATATGGTACAATTCCGAATAAGCATGTCATGATTAAACTACCTCTGTATGCAATATCATAGTAAATCGTCTATAATGCCGTCCATTAACAATCCCAAATATGTGACGCAAGTAGACATTATTTTATAATATGTTGATAGCAAGGTCAAAGAAATATACATCCAGGTCCATGTTTTTGGGCCAAATCAAAAAGTTTCACTCTTCTACAACTAGACATCCAACCATAGTTAAATCAACCTGTTATGGTAAACCAATTGGAGAAAATGGATTTTGTCAAATGTATAATTTAGGTGATTCCAAATAAGTAAAAAGGCCATTGTATACGATCAAATTTACTAAAAATGTCATTATGGTACAGATTCGTCATTACAATAGCGACTCACAGAAAATATCCACTTCTCACAAGTCAATGTGACAGTGAACACATCATATATCTGAAATAAGCTAAAGGAAGAAGATTCAATAATCAGGGAATAAAACCAATTTTTTTCATTTGTGTAATAATGGTAAAACATAACTCGTATGGATGGCATATCGGATTTTCACATCAGAAGAAAGGACTTTTGACATCATCTGCAGATTCTAATCATTGTTAAATTTCAATAGTCATCTGTAAATTTTGAAAAGAAAAAAAAAATTGAACAAAACAATTACAGATTCAAATACTGTGAGAAACCCTACATTTATGTATATATTGAACAATTTATAGCACCATTTACGTCTTAAGTCGAAGACTATAACAGGTGTTATCTCGTAAATCCCAAAATTAATTAGTTGATGTCTGAAACCCTAATTTCACGTCGAAAATGATTAGTAACTTACAGTGATTCCCGGAGTATGATCCCAAATCATCAAAATTGTTTATGGTATTAATCCGTCATTACAATAGCGACGCACAGAGTTTTATCACTTGTTACAAATCGTTGTGATAGTTAACATATCATATATCTAAAATAACGTAAAAGAAGAAGATTCAATAATTAGGGAATAAAACCATTTGTTGCATTTATGTAATAATGAAAGAAATGGTGGATGTAAGAATTATGTTTAGGGTGGGTAAAGTAAGGTTGGAGAAGAAGTAGAAGGAAATGGGGTTGAGAGTGTATATGGGTGTGTAGATAGGTGGAGAAGGATCCGGAGGAAGAGTTTTGGGAAGGGAAAAAACCTGATGTAGTAAAGATGATGTGGACCAATCATATTGCATACTTTTTAGGGTAATTTATATATATAAATTGGTGTAAATGGTGTCAAAATTTAATTGGCCCATACCTTACGTTAACAGTAACTAGCAAAAGGGTATTCTGGTCTTTTACGCTATAAGATTTTTTATTTTATTTTAGTCATTTAGCCTCCTAAAAATATTCTACGCTCTTCACCTCCATCCCTATCTACCCATCCCTCATACCTCACCTACATCCCATTTTGTTCTACACATCAACCTCGCCATCGTCGTTTCCGGCGCAATCACCAAACACATAGTAACAAGCGATGACGCCATTGTTGCAGAGCTCTCAACCTTGGGTCAAAAAATAGTAACTAATCTTCTACTACTTCTTTTCTATTTTTCTATTTTTCTATTTCTTTTACTCTAATACGTAGTATGATGAATTGTAATATACGAATTTTTGTGAACTTGATGATATTTTCAGTAGACCGAGGCGAGTGAAGGATTTTGCTCATCAAGGTGAGGTTGTTCGAGTCCTAACCAACAATCTCGCGACCACTAATGTGATTTCTAATTCTTTTAATTTTAATAAACACAAAATTTAGGGTTTCAGATTTGCTTTTGATTTTAGATATAGATGTATGTATACTTATCGATTCGATTTCATTTTAACTTCAGAGTTATGTTAGTTTTAGTGGCAATTTATAATTGAAAGTAATTTGTTTAATATTGGAGATCCTCATTTTTATTTTTATATTTGTAAATGCAGTGTACACATATGTTGTTTTATGGGCCACCTAAACTTGAATTTGTACGGAATTGAAAAAATCTTCTCATCGATTTTTTTACAGTATAACTACTGTTATTACTTTAATAAAACATTTATTTTTTTAAACTATTTTCAGGTTCCTTCCGATTGTTTAATAACGAGATATTATGATGAGCAATTGAAAAAGAAAGAATTAAAGATTTTATTTCACAGGTCTTCACATACTTCTCACCAGGTATGACACTATAAAAGCATGTATCTTCTACTAATTAAATGTATATTTTGTTTGTTGTGTTGTTTAATATGTCCTATAATCATAATGCTCAATACAGAAAAACCTTCGTCACTGGTCTATGAATGACTGATACGTAACTACCTTCGTCACTGCTCTATGAATGACGGGTTTCTAAATTTACTTTTCTCCCAAATCCTGAAATCCTAATCTTAGCCTCATTGAAATTCTGTCCACAAATGATTGTCTCAGTTATAAGTAAACATATTACATTATATATTATATTATATATATTATATTAATATTAATATTAATACTATTACATTTGAGCTAATTCGTTTTAATGTTCACATGAATAATTAAATGCCAAAAGGGTAGTTTTGTTTTTTTGCACCTTTGGTATGTCCGCTTAATATCTGGAACAGTGTCTGCCGCTTTATTTGGCCAGGGTTCTATCGATGCTCTATCTATGGCCATTTTTTTCCCTATTACTGATTGGCAGCTGTCTTCGGTACAAACAAGATATTTTTTTAGTGGCCGGTATCACTGACGGTGTATGTAAAACAAAGGTTATGATGATTATTGCTACTAATGGCTATAGAAGATTTCAACCGTATTTTGGCAGGGCAACACCTAGGACGGCATACTATGTGTGCAACTATGCGTGTTTGCAGCCATGACGGGTATCTGATCTTCTTTTGTCCGAAACCCGCAACTCCATATCTGAACCTAAGTGCTTTTTTTTGTCCACTAAATTTACTAAGTTACTTCAACTATAATTTGAATCACCATTGCGCACTTACTATGACTTATGTTTGAGCTTCGGCTAAAGCTTCATATCTTACACTGTTCGTCGGTCTCGGGAGGAAAGATGGAGGTTAACAAATCTATAGTGACGCTACTGATATCATTTGTGAATTTCCCCAGTCTTATTTTCTATTTATGTTAACATTTATATTCGGACAGTTTATTTATAAGTGGTGATTTGTAAGTGATCAATTATCAGCTACTTTTTTATTAAATTTTGTAAATAATAATTTCTTTGCGACCATAGGTGTAAGAGGTGATTTAGTTGAAGGATATGTTTCAGATAGTAACCATGCAATAGTACAACACCGTATTCGTATAATGGTTCCGACTCTAAATGTTGTAGTTTATGTGTTTTTATTTCTCTTGAATATTGGTTTACTTAATTTTTTTTAATAATAACTTTTGATAGATAACAGTTTCAAATGGAATCTGTTGTACAGGTTTTTATTCGTAGAACTATTCATCAGGGAACTGTTTTGGTATATATTTAGTGTCGTGCAAAGAAATCCAGTTCAAGGCATCGGATTGGACCACGCACATCAGGTCACATATTTTTAACATCAGTGTAGTGTAAGTATATTATTATGAACCTTAATTCTTTTTAGCTTTTTTATATGTTTATATTGAGAGAGCTGTTATAAACTATTTTTTGGACATTTTCATATTGTGCCTTTTTAGCTTTTAATTTAATGGTAAATCGCTATTGTTATAGTTCAGTAAATTTTTATATTGTGCATTTGCTTCTTTTTGTTTTTTTTTTTTTTTTTTTTTGGGCTGAAACACCTAGGTTCAATCCTGCTCCTTCCCTGTGAAGGTAAACTAATGTTTATGATGCAAACACCAGTTGCTTTTATTAATTGTGTTAAATAATTACCAAACTGCACAATTTATTTCAGGAGAAACACAAGGCATCAGCTGAATCATCAAATGACTGCTTCACGGTCTTTTGTAAGCCCAATTGATCCCTGTTTTGTTTTAAAAATTTAAATAAATTATGCCTCCAGCTCTATAAAAAAATTAATTGAGAGAGCTGTTATAAACTATTTTTTATTTCTTCTTCAGGTTGTAAGAGTGGCGATTCAACTTGAAATACCGAACCCTTCATCGCCACCTTTATTGGCCCCTTCATCACCCCTGGCGACTTTCACGAACGAGGTCACCTCCGCTACGTCGCTTCTCACCAACAAAAAACAGGGTTTCTTGAAACCTAAGGTTCCGTTCACTCAACTGAATGCTACCATCATTGATGATCAAATCAGGTATTTATTCCTTTTATGATGAAATTAGGTCAAATTTCGGTATTCAAAATCTAAACCTGCTCGATTCAATGTTTTTAAGGTTTGTTAAATAACTTTTTATGCCTGTTGTTCATGAACTTTGTTTCAGGTTTTATGTATTACAAGGTTGTTTAGCGACGGTTTACAGGTAATTTTTTTTTTTTTTTTTTTAATTTTCAATTCTATCCATGTTCTTATAATTGTATTTGTTTCAGTAGCTCCATGAATTAGTGGATGTTTCACTTATTGGTGTTTTCAGATTTTAATTTTATGTATGTTTAATAAACAATTTTTTCCCTCTGCTGTTCATAAGTTTTGTTTCAGGTTTTACAGGCTACATGGATGTTTAGTAAGTTTTTATATTTCTTACTTGATTGTTTGTTAGATGTTTTAATTACTATGTTATGCAAATGTTTACAAAGTGAAAAATAAATTGAATTTATACCTAATGCCTTTTTTTGGATGTTGATAACAGGTCACTGTATACCTGTATACCATAATTAGGAGAACTCATGGTTCAATTCAACAAAAAGCATAATATATTCAATTTAAAAGGAATTGCTGTAAGTACTACTATGTTATAGTGAGTTTAATGAATATAAATTTTATCTTGCACACAGTGTGTTTGTGTGAATGCTTGAATGAATAGATTTTTATTTCTTTTCACTAATATTGTTTCACTTATAGTAATGATAGACTCTGCTACTTTAGGGGCACTAAAGTGAAAGGTACGCATCCGAACTCACATGTCATTCTTAAACATGTAAATATTTGATTTCCGCGCGAAACCTTATTAAGAAAAATTGAAACAGGACGAAGTTTGGATGTGAAAAGTCAATGACTAATTGTCCTCAGCTGATCCTCTTAGACATTTTACAAGGTATGTACATTTGGTTATTTTATTTGTCTTGAAATTAATCAATGTATGCGAAGTTAAAGATTTACATGCTTGATATAAAATGGATATTAATAAATATGATGCAAAATATTGATCCAGTTGGAATGTGTGACTTCATTATATTTTTTCTCCTTTTTGCGTTTTCCTGGAAGTGCAACGGTTGGTCAAGGGGGTTGCTGATTTTTTGTGTAATATTGTTGATATTAGGAACCGTTGTTTGTGTAGACGAATGCAGCTTTACGGACTGCCATGTGCTTAGTAATTGCAGCTTTTCTTTCGTGCAAACAAAATGTTCATTGGTTTATCGAAAGGTTAAAGTGGTGTAACGTAAATTGTTATTAACCCGCCCAAATCACTTCGGCCACCTGGAAGATTGAGAAATAGGAGAGTTCAATCAAAAGATATAAGGCGTGTTAAACGGGTCATGCATTGTAGTTGATGCATTCAGACTTTAGCGACGGTTTACAGGTAATTTTTTTTTTTTTTTTAATTTTCAATTCTATCCATGTTCTTATAATTGTATTTGTTTCAGTAGCTCCATGAATTAGTGGATGTTTCACTTATTGGTGTTTTCAGATTTTAATTTTATGTATGTTTAATAAACAATTTTTTCCCTCTGCTGTTCATAAGTTTTGTTTCAGGTTTTACAGGCTACATGGATGTTTAGTAAGTTTTTATATTTCTTACTTGATTGTTTGTTAGATGTTTTAATTACTATGTTATGCAAATGTTTACAAAGTGAAAAATAAATTGAATTTATACCTAATGCCTTTTTTTGGATGTTGATAACAGGTCACTGTATACCTGTATACCATAATTAGGAGAACTCATGGTTCAATTCAACAAAAAGCATAATATATTCAATTTAAAAGGAATTGCTGTAAGTACTACTATGTTATAGTGAGTTTAATGAATATAAATTTTATCTTGCACACAGTGTGTTTGTGTGAATGCTTGAATGAATAGATTTTTATTTCTTTTCACTAATATTGTTTCACTTATAGTAATGATAGACTCTGCTACTTTAGGGGCACTAAAGTGAAAGGTACGCATCCGAACTCACATGTCATTCTTAAACATGTAAATATTTGATTTCCGCGCAAAACCTTATTAAGAAAAATTGAAACAGGACGAAGTTTGGATGTGAAAAGTCAATGACTAATTGTCCTCAGCTGATCCTCTTAGACATTTTACAAGGTATGTACATTTGGTTATTTTATTTGTCTTGAAATTAATCAATGTATGCGAAGTTAAAGATTTACATGCTTGATATAAAATGGATATTAATAAATATGATGCAAAATATTGATCCAGTTGGAATGTGTGACTTCATTATATTTTTTCTCCTTTTTGCGTTTTCCTGGAAGTGCAACGGTTGGTCAAGGGGGTTGCTGATTTTTTGTGTAATATTGTTGATATTAGGAACCGTTGTTTGTGTAGACGAATGCAGCTTTACGGACTGCCATGTGCTTAGTAATTGCAGCTTTTCTTTCGTGCAAACAAAATGTTCATTGGTTTATCGAAAGGTTAAAGTGGTGTAACGTAAATTGTTATTAACCCGCCCAAATCACTTCGGCCACCTGGAAGATTGAGAAATAGGAGAGTTCAATCAAAAGATATAAGGCGTGTTAAACGGGTCATGCATTGTAGTTGATGCATTCAGACGGGTCATTGAGAAGTACGTGTTCTTAATTTTCAAGCTGCATGCTTCAACCTATTCTGTTTCCTAATGCTATCTGTTGTTAAACCAAAATAAAAGATATGCATGTTTGTTATAACAAAATTAATACTACAAAAGCAGCAAACATTTTGTTCTCCTTTACTTGAAGTTCTCATTTGACTAATCAGTTTTTTTATTCTAATATAAATTTGTTAGGAGAATGCATTGCCGTTACAACATGACAGCGTTGCGGTCGTTCAAAACCCGCAGCGGAGCGCGGGCCACCTCACTAGTTAGTATATTGTATAATGGTAAAACTTAACTGGTATGGATGGCAGATCGGATATTCACATTGGCAAGAAAGGCTTTTGACATCAGTAAACAATTTTGTCTGTCGGTCTTCAATGAGTTGTTTGTCATCAATGAATCCTTCTTTCTGATTTCATGATAGTGATGAATTAAAACTGATCTAAAAAAACCGTCGTCAATGTGATGCCCCGTACAAAACCATCGTGTACGAATCATCAACAACAGGATCATTACAAGGTCAAATACTATATGCGGTTTCAAAACAAGCTTGCATTCATGATAAAAGGTGACGTCATAACCAACGTCAAATGTTTTACATTCAAAAGTATGCTTCTATGAATAGAAGCAAGGATAATAGTACGTGACCCGTAGGTCGTTACAAATCATTGTTCAAAAGTAGTAAAGTTTATGAATGCAATATAACGTTTCATGCGGTGACAACTCTATCAAAGGCAGCGGAAGTCTACAAGGCATGATTAGTACAACAGCGGAAGCAAGCAACCTTAAGCACCTGAGAAAAACATGCTTAAAAATGTCAACACAAAGGTTGGTGAGCTATAGTTTAAGTATAACAGTAATGTAAGGTAGGCCACGAGATTTCAGTGCTACGAATAGCGTATCAAAACCGTATGAAAAGTATATGTTTAACCGTGGGCACTTGGTAACTAACTTAACGTTTATCACCCCCTAAAAGTACACTTGGTGAGTGCGTATGTTTACGAAGTATTAAACACACGTTAAATGTTAGCGCTACAAGCCCGAGTGGGGATGTCAAACCCTATGGATCCATATCTAATATTCTCGTTCACCGGTTCAAAGACCAATGACTAAACGTTACCGAGCTAAGGGGAAAATTTATGCCGTTGTATAACCCACACATATATAAAGTTTAAGTACTCGTGCCTAGTATATAAAACTTAAAATGCGCATGTATTCTCAGTTCTCAAAATAGTTAAAGTAAAAAGGGATGCTATAACTCACAGTGGAAAAGTAGTAGTAAAGTTGACTCGGGAAAAGTAGGCAAGTACGTTGGTCCGGAAAGTTCTCAACCAAAGTCAAAAGTTACTAAGTCAGTAAATCGTCCCAATAGGCTTAAATGTATGTAAATTAGGTCCTAAGGGTCATCATCATTCATCATTAAACAAAAAGTATAAAGTAAGTTTCATCTTAGAAAAGAGGTTAAAACAAAGGCTGACTTCGATCAGTCACCACGGCCTCTATACTTACTGAAATAAGGTGAGACCAGTGGCCATGGCTCCGTATATAAGTCCTTTAGTTGCTGTAAAAATTCCAGAACCAAACTCGTCTTCGTTTGACCGTGGCGACGATTTAAGTGCGAGTAGGTCAGAATTTTCAGCACAACGTTAAAAGGACATAGTGACGTTCGGAGGGCCATAGATCCTAACCCGTAACTCGGATTAAGACGAGTCTTAAAAAAAAAATTTATCTACTCGAACAGAGCTAACTGAAAATCAACTTTATAGTAGCCCAGGTATTCTGATCAGACCCGAAAAACAGTAGGTTTAGTGTTCCGGTGGGTTCTTGGTGCTCGATGCTCATTACGGTTCTCATCCTTGATGCATATAGCTTCAAGTGTACAACTCGTTGATGTGTTTGCACCATCTTTACCAAGTTTTGACCATCATAACACAAGTGTAAGTTTAAGATAAGTAGCACAACTCAATTAAGTGTTGCAAGTAGTTTGATGAACCAAAGTTACATCAAGATCTTAGATCCGACACATACATGAACTCTAAAAGTAATATTAAGCTACAAACTTGAAAGTAAATTAATTAAACAAGATCTTAAGTTGTAGAACATAGTTCTTAGTTAGATCTTGAAGATCCTAGACCTAAAAGTCAAGATCTAAAGTACTTAAGTTAAATCCTAAGTTATAAGACATGAATCTTTACCTTAATGAAACCATAAGTTACAAAACTTAGATTTTCATCTTGTAAAGTGTATGTAAGCTTATAAGCTCTTGTTTATGACAAAATAAGTAGACCATAAGCTATAGAAACTTAGATCTTTCATATGTATGTGAAGTTATAACTAGAAAGTTATACTTCCATGTTCTTAAACTTTTAAAGTTAACTTTTAGTTTCAAGAAGTATGAAATCAAGATTAACTTGTAATACTTGACCATGTAACCAAAATCACGAACTAAAACATGTACAAAATGATGAATATAAACTAAATAAACAAGTAACAAGTTCATGGTTGTTCATACTTGGAAAGATTCAAGCCAAGGCTTGATCCTTAAGAAAGTAAACTTTAAGTTTACAAACATGAACACAAGTAATGATTTTACAACTCATGAACTTTCAATCTTTCAAAACATTAAATGTAGAACCATAAACTAGAAAGTTTAGGTTCTTGTTTGTTCTTGTAATACAAGATGAAATGAAGAACAAACTAGAGAGTTTGGTTCTTAACAACATGTAAGTAAACAACAACAACAAAGTTCAAGTAATTAAACAACAACAAGAAGCAAGTAAAAGAATGATGATGATGTGTTGTTTGCTACGGTTTTTGAAGGAAAGAAAGAAGGGAATTAAGGCTCATGTTACTTACAAATTTGAGAGAGAATGAGAGAAAAATGAAAGTATGGAATGAAGTGTGTGAGAATGGAATGAGATACTAGTACATAAGTCACCAAAATTTGAAACAAAACCATTCCCCAAGGCCACAAAGGCCGACGGCTTTACAAGGCAAAAGGGAAGGAAAAAGTCCACTAGTTACTTCATGTATTTGGCTCAAAAAAATGGTAATAAGGTTGCATGGTGTTGGAACAAGGTGTAAGTATGTAGTAACTAGATTCCATATGCACTAATCAATCTAGTTTCATCTAAATGTAACACTTGCATAATGAGGTGGGCTAATTAGTCCATTAAGATAAGTAGGGTGGGCTTCTAAGTCCATTAACATTAATAAAAGCCCAAGTTCAAGTAATTAACAAATTAATCCAATTAAAGCCCAGGTAATTAACTAGTAACCTTAGTTAATCAAAAATGATTAATAAAAATTAATCATGAATGTAAATAATATTCTAAATATTATTCGTGAAAAGTTCGTGTGTCACAAAGACGTGTCGGGCAAATAAAAGTCAATCGCGGTAACAAGTAAATGTATATAAACAATACATTCATTAAAACACAAGTATTAATAATAAATATTAATAAGTAAATGTTGGAAAATTTCGGGTTGTTACATTACCCACCTGTTAAAGAAAATTTCGTCCCGAAATTTTAAGCTGAGGTAGATGGAGGAGTTGGGAAAAGGTGAGGATACTTCTGCATCATTTGATCCTCTCGCTCCCAGGTAAACTCAGGTCCTCGTTTGGCATTCCATCGGACTCGGATGATCGGAATCCTGTTGTGTTTCAAGGCTTTGACCTCACGGTCCATAATCTCGACAGGTTCTTCCACGAAGTGGAGTTTGTCGTCAATTGTAAGTTCCTACAATGGTATGATAAGTTCCGGTGGAGCAAGGCACTTCTTCAAATTTGATACATGAAAAGTAGGGTGAACTGAGCTCAATTGTGTCGGAAGGTCTAGACGGTAAGCAACGGGTCCAACACGCTCCAAATTTTCAAAAGGACCAATGTACCTCGGGTTTAACTTTCCGCGCTTCCCAAAATGAATCACACCCTTCCAAGGTGCAACCTTCAACATTACACGGTCACCAACGTTGAATTCAAAGTCCTTACGTTTACGGTCTACATAACTCTTTTGGCGATCACGGGCCGTCTTAAGTCTCGCCTGAATCTGGACGACCTTCTCAGTGGTTTCATGGACTATCTCGGGTCCGGTGAGTTGCGTTTCGCCTACTTCGGCCCAACAAATAAGAGATCGGCATTTGCGGAATAAGAGATCGGCATTTGCGGCCATACAATGCTTCAAAAGGTGCTGCATTAATGCTCGAGTGATAACTGTTGTTGTACGAGAATTCGGCTAGTGGTAAATGCATTTCCCAGGCCTTTCCAAAATCAATGACACATGCACGCAACATGTCCTCCAAAGTCTGAATAGTTCGTTCGCTCTGTCCGTCGGTCTGCGGGTGATACGCAGTACTCATGTCGAGACGGGCTCCCATGGCTTCTTGTAAAGAACGCCAAAATCTAGAAGCAAAACGGGGATCGCGATCTGAGATGATCGATAAAGGTACACCATGACGAGATACAACCTCTTTGATGTATAGTTGAGCAAGTCTCTCCATCGTATCAGTTTCCTTCATGGCTAAGAAGTGTGCAGATTTGGTAAGACGGTCTACGATAACCCAGATGGTATCGTATCCGCCCGCCGTCTTAGGTAGCTTGGTGATGAAATCCATTGTTATCCTTTTCCACTTCCATTGCGGAATTTCCGGTTGTTGAAGTAACCCAGAAGGTCTTTGATGTTCGGCCTTAACTTTCAAGCAAGTCAAACACTTCCCAACATAAGTTGCAACGTCCTTCTTAAGGTTAGGCAACCAATATTGTTCCTTAAGATCGTGGTACATTTTGCCCGCTCCGGGATGAATCGAATATCTCGACTTGTGGGCTTCATCTAGAATAAGGTTCTGTAGATCTCCATAAAGAGGTACCCAAATCCTTCCGGTAAAATATCGAAGTCCAGTCTCCTTAACCTCGAATCGAGAGACAAGTATGTTCAAATGTTCATGAGATATATTTTCCTCCTTGAGAGCCTCATCTTGGGCTACTCGGATCTGGCTGTTGAGATTCGAATGAATGGTGATGTTCAGTGCCCGAACACGAAGAGGTGCCATCCTCTCTTTTCGGATCAAAGCGTCAGCTACAACATTTGACTTGCCAGGGTGATAACGAAGTTCACAATCATAGTCGTTCAGCGTCTCGATCCATCGACGCTGTCTCATATTCAGTTGCTTCTGATCAAAGATGTGCTGGAGGCTTTTGTGGTCGGTGAAGATAGTGTTCTTAGTTCCATAAAGATAGTGTCTCCACAATTTGAGCGCAAAGACAACGGCTCCAAGCTCGAGATCGTGAGTAGTGTAGTTCCATTCGTGAATCTTCAGTTGACGAGAGGCATAAGCGATAACCCTTGTGCGTTGCATCAGTACACAACCAAAACCACTTTTCGAAGCATCGCAATAAACGACGAAATCGTGACTGCCTTCAGGAAGTGATAAGATAGGCGCGGTGGTTAACTTCTTTTTCAAGGTTTGAAATGCTGATTCGTGTGCGGGTTCCCAAATGAACTTCTTCTCTTTGTGAGTCAGCGCGGTCAAAAGACGCGCAATCAGAGAGAAACCTTCAATAAATCTTCGGTAATAGCCGGTGAGGCCTAAAAATTGGCGAATATGAGTTAGAGTAGTGGGGGTCTCCCACTTGCTGATAGCTTCAATCTTAGCGGGATCAACTTTGATACCCTGGTCGCTCACAGCATGACCCAGAAATTGGACTTCCTTCAATCAAAATTCACACTTGGAGAATTTGGCGTAAAGTTGCTCTTGCCTCAAGACTCTAGCTTGTCTCAGGACTCTAAAGAAATGGAAAGTCGAACTCTTGCAAACAAGATTCGAGTTACGTACAGATTCAAAATATGTAACAGGATTCTGGAGATACAAATTACATGCAGATCACTGTAGAGGCCGTTTAATACGTTGGCAACTACAACTACACCAATATCACCCGTATATTCAATATACAAAATGTGACAACAACATCATTGCAGACACGCTTACCAGAGAATGGAAGCAATATCACCCGTATATTCAATATATAAAAAGTGACAACAACATCATTGCAGACACGCTTACCAGAGAATGGAAGCAGTCCTAGAATATGTTCTTCAAAAAATACAACAAAAACAAGCACAAATCCAAAAACTTCAGCATCAAATAACAATTTTTCAGGAGGAGGAGGAGGAACTACAAAAAATTTTAGCGCTCCTTACAGAAAACCATAAATCAAAACACATAATACAAAACATCATTTCTAAAGAAACCCAAACATCTACAAAGTTATGTTCCAAATCCCAAAATGAAACAGAAGAAACGGATGCACATGTTTTAAAATTCTTAAAACGATACTCTCAAGACTCCTGCCTTGACAAGAGAGGCAACAAATGGGATGTTCATGTAGAATCAAACAACGGATTTAGGTTCTGGACAAAATACGGAGTACAACAAAAAGACAGCGATACAACTCCAACTCCAACTGGATGGATAACAGAAGAAGATCAAGCAGCAAACAAATTACCCGAAGAATGGGAAGATTTCGCCGATTCAGACAAAGGCATATAAAGTACAAAAATTTCCTGCGCTAGCTTTTTTGACGTGGGGAGAATGTAGACAAAAGAAAGATAAATAAGTGGGTCCCACGTGGGCCATACCAATAATGTAACGTTAGATATCGTGTCCTTGTAATAATTGTATGGTATATACGCGTGATAAGTGCGTGGGTCATGTAGACAATCCTTTTGTATAACAATCCTTTTGTATTTCTCAATTGATCTAACAGCTTGACTATTTCTAGTCATTCTGTAAATTTTGGTGTTTTGAAGTTTTATCATTGGGTGATGGTTATTAGTATATGTTGGTTTTGGAAGATTTCCTAAGAATTTAATGTTTGGTTGAAGACTATGAAGAGACATCATAAGCAGTATAATTTTAATTTTTTTTTTATGGTTTGACTTTTGTGAGTCAAAGTGAAAAGGTGATGAATAATTGGTACAGTAATTGGTAGCATATGTTTTGTTATTTTTGCCATATGTGTAAAGCCTAACTAGCTTATGGATGGTACTACATCAACTTTGGATACATCAAGAAAATAATAAGTTGAAAATGATGTATTCCATTCTATTACTACTATATATAATAGCTATAGCCTATATGTTCCACTGATCAAAAAATATTAATTCTATCTTACTAGTAAAAAAGTATAATTCAATGTACGATTTATATATTTATGTGTTGTTGGTTGATCAAGTCATTCAACTGAATGTTTTAATGTTATGAGTGATGTTGGCTTTTGGTGTTTGTTGAAGGTGACCACTCTGTTTCAAATGTTCTGGGTAGATTGGGATATGTGGATGCTGGAGGTATTAGTTTTTACTTATCTTTTGCAAGTATCCTTAAAGTGATGCTAAACTTCTACGTTTCATCATTTTCTGTCATTGGAAGTCGTGCTTTGATTCAATTGTCTCGGAACAACGAAATCCTGAAAGACTATTTTACAGCTGTGCGAAAAAGGTATGAATGATGAGTTGAAAACCCTAATTCTTAAATCAATTATCTTCATTAAGGAGTGTCACACCTATTTATCCAAGATACCACCATCATGTTGGTCAAGAAGCCACTTTTCTGGTATGATTTACAATTTTCTATCTTTTTATATTATGTACTTTAGTTAGTTAATTAATATATGATTAATTATCTGTTACAGGAATGTGTAAATCTGATGTGTTGTTATTAAACAACATATGTGAGGTTTTTAATCGTTAGTTGGTGGATGCAAGAGATAAACTTATAGTTACTTGCTTAGAATATATTAGGGAATACTTGATGCAAAGAATTGTTACTGTGATGGATAAAAGTGCCAATACTAATGGACCATCCACACCAGGTGAAAAAAAATCACACAAGTTGGGTTGAGTTTTAATTTTAGGTATAAAATTGTGATAATATAATAATCAGCTACTACGTGTTTTGAGCAGTTGATGATGAATGAAGAACGGTCTTTAGTCCAGTGTTCTTCCTTTTGTTCTTATCAAGCCAGTACCAAATTGATTTGTCATCTCTGAATGTAGACGTGGTTTCAACCTCTGTAAGAAATTATCACTAAATGTTACAGCAGGCAAAGAATTCACAAACACATTTATGTGAATAAAATATGTATTTCATTGTATTGTTTTCACAAACACATTTATGTGAATAAAATATGTATTTCATTGTATTGTTGTTGCTATTCTCATATTATTTAATCAAAAAAGTTTGATTCTTGCAAATGAAGATCCATCCTTTTTGAAGTTGTGTTTAGGTGAATATTGACGAAGTTCAATCCATGTTCAACATCGGACAACGTTTTAAATAATAAGAGGTGGCCAAGGTAATTCTAACTCATTTAGTTATTGATGACAATATTTAGTTGTTTATTATTGCTAATGGTTTTAAATATAAACTTTAGTAAAGAGAAACATGTCAAATTAGTTAAATATCACCCCTATTTTGAATAGTATTGTGCTTCTTTTTGAATTGAACATAAAAATGGGATACTGTCAGTGAGGTTACGTTCTTCAGCAAGTTTGAGGCCAAACAGTTGAGCTTATATGTACTCGTAGGATTCATCTTCGTAATTACACTTGTTGAGTTTTGGCAGCATAACATGGCTGCTTAGTGATGTACTCGTAGGATTCATCTTCAAGCTCTGATTTAATGTGATGTTTCTGTTGTGATTTTGATTGTTAATGTTTTCATTTGAACGTATGCACATAGGTATTTTTTCACCATAAAACACACCTTCATATTTACTGAATAGAACATACATAATACATCTTGACTCCTACAAAGTTGGTAACCGACATGCCCTTTTTTGACTAGATAACTACAAAATAATAACTTCTACAACTTAATCACATGTACATCATGTGACTAACATACATAGACTACTTAACAAAACAACTACATAACACATGTGGGACTTTAATACATAATATAACATAATTTAATTATGTTATATTATGTATTAAAGTCTCACATGTGTTATGTAGTTGTTTTGTTAAGTAGTCTGTGTATGTTAGTCACATGATGTACATGTGATTAAGTTGTAGAAGTTATTATTTTGTAGTTATCTAGTCAAAAAGTGGACATGTCGGTTACCAACTTTGTAGGAGTCAAGATGTATTATGTATGTTCTATTCAGTAATATGAAGGTGTGTTTTATGGTGAAAAAAATACCTATGTGCATACGTTCAAATCAAAACATTAACAATCAAAATCACAACAGAAACATCACATTAAATCAGAGCTTGAAGATGAATCCTACGAGTACATCACTAAGCAGCCATGTTATGCTGCCAAAACTCAACAAGTGTAATTACGAAGATGAATCCTACGAGTACACATAAGCTCAACTATTTGGTCTCAAACTTGCTGAAGAACGTAACCTCACTGACAGTATCCCATTTTTATGTTCAATTCAAAAAGAAGCACAATACTATTCAAAACAGGGGTGATATTTAACCAATTTAACATGTTTCTCTTTACTAAAGTTTATATTTAAAACCATTAGCAATAATAAACAACTAAATATTGTCATCAATAACTAAATGAGTTAGAATTACCTTGGCCACCTCTTATTATTTAAGACGTTGTCCGATGTTGAACATTGATTGAACTTCATCAATATTCACGTAAACACAACTTCAAAAAGGATGGATCTTCATTTGCAAGAATCAAACTTTTTTGATTAAATAATATGAGAATAGCAACAATACAATGAAATACATATTTTATTTACATAAATGTGTTTGTGAATTCTTTGCCTCTCTCTTATGTAATAGCTGTAACATTTAGTGATAATTTCTTACAGAGGTTGAAACCACGTCTACATTCAGAGATGACAAATCAATTTGGTACTAGCTTGATAAGAACAAAAGGAAGAACACTGGACTAAAGACTGTTCTTCATTCATCCTCAACTGCTCAAAACACGTAGTAGCTGATTATTATATTATCACAACTTTACACCTAAAATTAAAACTCAACCAAACTTGTGTGATCTTTTTTCCACCTAGTGTGGATGGTCCATTAGTATTGGCACTTTTATCCATCATGGTAACAATTCTTTGCATCAAGTATTCTCTAATATATTCTAAGCAACTAACTATAGGTTTATCTCTTGCATCCACCAACTAACAATTAAAAACCTTACATATATTGTTTAATAACAACACATCAGATTTACACCTTCCTGTAACAGATAATTAATCATATATTAATTAACTAACTAAACTACATAATATATAAAAAATAGAAAATTGTAAATGAACTGTATTACGGATATATATATATATATATATATATATATATATATATATATATATATATATATATATATATATATATATATATATATATAAGTTTCATTAAATACTACATAACACAAGTAAATATATATGAAGTCAAAACTTTAAAAGTAAGACCTTCAAAAGTCAAAAAGGACACTTATTATGGGACGGATGGAGTATTAAGTTAGATTAATTATATAAATTAAACAAACTTTGACCTTGGGCCACTGCTAGATCCCTCTCCTTTTGATGTTCTTCCACCCGACTTCTTTTTTTTTTTTTTTTTTTTTTTGAATGTATTCTTCAATATATATTCATTGTAAAAAATTAAGAGAGTAATAGGACTTAGTTTACAAGATGATGATAGAGGATGAGAGGATGAGTGAAAGTGATCTTTCATTTATCTTCTAGCTAGTACTTATAACAAAGGGGTAAAATTAATAATAGGTTGGTGTATCTAAAAGTGCTACTTTGGAGAAAGTGATCTTTCATTTATCTTCTAGCTAGTATTTATAACAAAGGGGTATAGGTTCCTAAATCTATCAAAAGTAGCACTTTTAGATACACCAACCTATTATTAATTTTACCGATCAACCACCTTTTCAACCACCCTTTCCTCCATCTCCTCTGGTCAACCTCTGGCCGACGAAGATGATGTAATCATAATGTCGAAGCCAAATGGCTTTTCGTCTATAAAGTCGAATGTTAGTCGTGTTACATCGTTTTTAATTTTCAATTTTCCGGATTCGTGGTCTCGAGATGATTTTCAGAGAGTTTTCGAAAGCTATGGGACTCTAAAAGACGTGTAGTTTGCTCGGAAGAGATTATCGAGTGGCTAACGCTTTGGGTACGTCCGTTTTGATGGCGTTTCGGACATTGATTCCTTCATGAAAGCTCTAAACAACCTTCATGTCAACGGGAGGTGGATTCGTGCCTATAAGGCCTTAGAGAGAGATGTTTCCAATCGTGTAATGAATAAAGATCGTGTTGCCAGGCGGAATGCTGATAATTATGGTCGAGTTTCCAACGTGAATGTTAATGACTATGAAGAATTTTCACACCCTCCTTGGAGCCGTGACTCTTCAAACCCAAGTTGTTGGGATGGTAAAACATTCGCTGATTCTTTTGTTCGGTCTAACCAACAACCCAATGTGTCTCAGATTAACAATCCAAATCGTATCGAGTTAAAAGTCGGGGGAAAATGGATCGAATTGATCTTCCAGAATCAGTGAGTAATCATAACCTTGTGTTTAGTTTTAATAAGGACCGACTTTCGTGGTCTCTGGTCGAAATAAACAAGTCCCGTTTCGAAGAGAATGATGATGGGATTCAATCGGAGCCGGCCAAGGTTTCCAATAGGGGTGATAATGAATCGTCAGATTTTGGTCCAGACTCGTCAAGTGAGTTTAATCTAACAGCAAATATAGATGCGAATTGTGAAGAAGAGAAGAAGGAGTTTTATCCTGATAAACCTACCGTAAATGTCGCGGAGGCCGACGATGATGAGGTTGAAGATGGAGAATTCAAGCCGGTTTCGGATTCTGATCAGTCTCCGGCCGGCAATGCGTCGATTTCCTCACCAGTCTTCAATTTAATCGGAGTCCCAATGTCTGATACTTTCCAATCGCCGATGTTGTCAGTTGAAGTTTCCAATGCGGATAGTATAGGTGAGGATAGAAAGGGCACGTGTGCTGCTCCTTTTTCTAATTCGAGTTATTTTCAAAATCATAATGGGCCGATATCTTCTATTGGGCCAGATTCCACCTGTGAGGATATCATGGACAACCAGGCCCCAATCGAGTTAGAACTGGGCTCAGACCCTAGCCCAAAAGAAAAAGATTGTGCGGATTTACAGGATGTACCTCCCGATCCAGTATATTCTGCGGTTGCTCGTTTTCGTGGAAAAAAGAAAAAAGCTCCTCCTTTGATCAAAAGTCGGTTTAGGAGTAATATGAAGCGCAACCGACGTGATAATTTTCGATGGCACGAAAGGTGTTTTATTGAGAATGTAATGAATAACTCGGAGGAGGATATTGGTTGCTGCTCATGTTGCTCTTCTTGCGCGTCATCGGACTCGGAGGAGGAAACATAGTTCGCTTTATTGTCGTGTCGTGTTTCTCTAATGTCCTCGTGTTTGTGTGCTTAGCTTATGTGTGTGTGTGCATTCTAATCGTGCAGTTATGTGTTGTTTCGTGTTGTATCTAGCTCCTTGCTAGTCTTTTTCTCGTGTACTGGTTCTTTTATAATAAAAACGTACTTGCCTTTCAAAAAAAAAAAAATAACAAAGGGGTATATGTGTCCATAATATATAACATACGTATATATTTTCAAATTTAGCCCAAACAAGGATAAAGACCGACGTTTTGTTGCGGAGTGGTTTTGTTCAGTTAATAGTCAGGTTAATTGAACGTTTAAGAAATGATTAACGCTTGGGTAACTAAATGTTTAAAAAAAATAAAAGAATGAAAAAGATACTTGTAAATTTATCAATTTGTTATCTGATAAAACTCTCCATAGATATTAATTTTCTCTCTTGTTTATGCCTAAATAAAACATACTTGTAAATTTTATTATTTCAGCACCCATGCAAATGAATTAAGTTGAAATCAAAGTGGTTTATAATACCAAATAACCCAAAAACCTATAAATGCTATACTACTATATGTGTTTATTTTTCAGAATTTTCAATTTCTAGCATCAGTCGTTGACTGCAATGTGTTTGTTTTTGAAGCCAACTTATCTCATCTTCAACATATAACATGCTATATATGCTTTTTAACGTCTTAACAAAAGAAAATGATTGACAACAAGCACACAAAATCAACTAGAAAGATGAAGATTATGTGTTTTTAAGTTAGTAATCATACAACACCATACAAATCAACATCACATATCTTACATAAATGAAGCAACATATGTGAAAATAAGAAGTTATTACCTGTTTTAAAGCTCAAGAACACGTCACATTGATAGCTCATATGAGTGGATGATGTGTAATCAAACACCATTGAAGGTTTGCTTTATGGATCTTAATGTACCTCATCTTTTCCTGGAATAATTTAGTCCACAACGAATGTAAAGGATTAAAAAGATACACACTGTGATCTCAAGTTAATGAAGAAGACTGCAAAAGAGATTCACCTCATGTAAAAGTATTTTAGTTTAAAGTTTGTTACATATCTGTTAGTCACAGTTAGCTTAGTAAGTTGACTTCACTAAAGTCAAAGTTCTTATACCTGATGCATATTTCAGCGTGTTCTAGTTAGTATTCTATAACTTTATCAATTCAATTCAATATTACAGGAAAATTCACCCAATTCAATTTGTCTTTAAGGATTAGATCCATAACAGAATGAATGTAATTTTGGTGACTCAAATGCTAGTATTAGTTAAAATAGCGAAAAAAAAAAAAATTTACATGGTCAAAACTAAAACTTGTGGTTATGTTTCGATAAAAAAAAGTTTATTTCTGTTAAACAAAAATGAAATAAATGATTTAACGATTCAAATAATGGTGTGATATGCGAAAGATTTAAAGGATGAGGTGGTATTTGGCGGTGGTACGGATCTAAAACATAAAATTTGTAATGGGATCTGAAGAATCATATCAGACATCGGACAAAATCTCGGAATAAAACATACATTCACAAACAATTTACATTTACATTTAATTTAAATTTAAATTAAATAAATAATTAAACGAAAAAAACATATAATATGAAAAATTTGGGAACAAACGATAGAGATCGAGTAAAATTTACCTGATGTGAAGCACAATTGAGACCAAGATATTGGTGAAATGCTGTTTACTTATTTATTTAGTTTACTCCGTATTTTAAGTTCTGTTGATGTATTTTAAGCTTTAATGTTAAAATGGCAATGGAAGAAGATGTAAACGTACAGGTTTTAAGGAAGATAACTTTCATAGGTAGTACTCCGTATAAATTATGTGGATCCCACCACAGAGTTGGATGCTTATCTTTATCCCACCAAATTTAATATAGCACACTAGTACAGTATAAATAAATATATAAATTTTTAAGTTTTAACGTTCAAATGGCAATGGAAGAAATGTAAACGTACAGGTTTTAAGGAAGATAAACTTTCATAGGGAAGTACTCCGTATAATTTATGTGGGTCCCACCACAGAGTTGGATGCTTATCTTTATCCCACCAAATTTTAATTTAATACGTAGTATAGTACAGTATAAATAAATATAGACTAAATTGTCCAAATCATTCCTGTGTTTATGAGTTTTTGCCCAACTCATTCCTGTGTTAACAAACCTGCTCAAAATTTGCGGAGTACACTGAATATCATGAGCGATTTATTTGTTTATTTGTGCATAATCGAGTTACTAGTTATTTAATTTAACTTGTTTAATTTTATGTATGCTCATTGTAGGTGTTGAAACTAGAGTAAATAAATTTTAGGACAAATCAACTCAAAATTATGATGAATTTAGAATGAGCACGGATTAATTGGCTGCAATTCAGTACGCAATTCGGTACCAGTTTGATTTTGTGGAGTCATAATGTTTGACTTCAAAGGTTATTGTAACGTCCTCCCAATAGGGTCTGGAAGAAACGCTACTAATATCAAATAAACCAACATATTATAATACGAGAACAATACTAAATGAGAAAATTTAACTTTATTGAGTACGCAGCGGAAAATGAAATGTCGTTACAATAATGGAAATAACGATAAAGTAATTGTTCATATGCAGAAGTAATAAATGCGATATCTCTTGATCCTAAGTCCAAGTAGCATCACATAAGTAGTAGATAAGAAAGCTTGAATCAAACAGCACCTGAGACAAAACATGCTAAAGTGTCAACCAAAAAGGTTGAGTGAAGTTCATAGGTTTAACAAAAGTAGTTATCGTTGTTTTTAGACCACAAGATTTAGTTGTAAAGTTGATCTCCCGCAGGATCAAAAAGTAGATCTCGCAGATCCAAAAGTAGTACTGATTCGTGATATTTTAGACTAAACGTTTGTTTTGTTGCCCTGATGATAAGTTGGCAGTACCTTATCACCATGTTTAAATCATTATTAAGTAATACAAAGACATCACGGTCAAATGTATCGGGGACGTTACTCCCGATAGGCCTACCCCCAATAATTAAGAATGCCTTATCCTGAAAGCAATTAAAAAATATCACTGTGGGGTCTTAGTAGCATAAGCTAGTCATAGTACAGTTTAGGTTCGTACTTGTGTCTAAGTTGTTTAAAGTATAAAAGCAGCATGTGTCGCACCCCAGTAAGTATAAAAAGTGCTATAGCAATAAGAGTGGGGCTATGAAAGTCACCTTAGTAAGTAGAGAGAGAGTTATTCCTTGGAATAAAGAGTTGAACGAGTGAGCAGGAAAGTCAACCTATTGACATTTAAGAGTAGTTAAGTGTTTTGCCCATGTTTAAGTTTAAGTATGTGTTTAAGTATAGTTTGTTTTACTAAGTTTCTATTCCTAGTAAGTTACTATTTTTATAAAGTTTCCATTTTTAGAAAGTTTCTTATTTTACTAAGTTTCTATGACTAGAGAGTTTCTACTTTTATGAGTGTTTTTCATTTTAGGATACTTGCCGTATTAGATAAGCTTCCAATCACCCCTTTCCCTTCGAATGGCTAATTTAGATCTAGGGGCTTGAGCCATAGGACCCTTTAAATCGGAAATCCAAACCTTCTGCCTAGAATCTCGTAGAAACCATTCGTCAAGAAAGTTCGAAGATCTATAAATCTCTAATACATATCCCAAAATGTTTTTGTGCTACAATATAAGTAGTAGGTTATAGGTGCTAGTAATAGTAATAGTGTATACATGTTAAGTACTAGTATAAGTAGTATTAGGGTTTAAGGTTTTAATATGTATATGTATATATAATTCGTATATATACATAAAAATATTTTTTTTTACATGTATATATGTATATATAAATCTAGGAGTGTTTATGTATATACTTATGAATAACAAGTTTATAATATGAATATGAATTAACAAAGATTAAAGTTTATGTAAATAGTTTAGGGTTTATGTTATACCTTTGAAGATTCAAGATAATTAACAAAGAAAAGATGAACACGATGAAGATGGAAGATCAAAGCCTTAAAAATCTTGAAGAACTCCTTGAAGATTCTTGAAGAACACGAAGAACAAGCTTGAAGATCCGAATACCACAAGAGAGGGAGAGGGAGAGATTGTTTTTGAGAGAGGATTTTGGTGTGATTTGTGAATGAGAAACTAGGAGTCTAGGAGTGTTTATATAGTGCAAGTATTAGAGTGTTAGTCAACATAAGGATGTTCTAATTAATGATTTTATTTTGTTTTATAATTTTTAGTCAACAAAAGGTGGTACTAGTTTATAATTAGTCAATATAAGGATGTACTAGTTTATACTTTACTTTTTAGTCAACATAAGGATGTAATTGTTTAAGATTCTTTAGTCTCATTATTATTACTATTATTATTATTATTATTATTATGTTTATTATTATTTTTTACATTTACTACATGATAAGTATTATTTTCTTTTTACTAATTCATGACTTGTATTTATTTTTATTTAGTTCCCAATTGTTTTATTATTTATATAAATGTCACTTTTTATTTATTACTTATAGATTAATAGTTATAAATAATATTATTGAAATGCATAAATTTTAATTAGCAGTGAGTGTCGAATAAAAGTTTATTATTTGGTCAACGTTAAATTGATTGTGTATATAACAACCCTTAAATAATTAATACGTATAGTCAGACAGTAAACCCTAGGGTTATTTCAGTAATTTCAGAAGTCAAAAATTGAGGGTTGTTATAGTTATGATCTGTATTACTAGTTACTACTCCGTATATGTATATTGAATTGACTGTTTATCATTTTATATGTGTTAGGTAGCTTATTTATTTTACAGTTAGTCGAGGTTATAATTAGGACGTTGCATGTAGTTGGCTAATTGTTTCTTTAATTGTTTTGAATTGATACTAACTTCCATACATATCAGACATTACCACAGAGACATATTTGGGACATTTTTTGACATTTAAGGATGATTTAAGCAAGTTTATTAACACATGGATGATTTGGGCAAAAAATCATAAACACAAGGACGATTTGGATAATTTAGTCATAAATATATAAATTTTTTAATTAACAATTACAATTAACATTAACAATTAACATTAAACAATAATAATAATAATAATAATAATAATAATAATAATAATAGTATAATGTATTTTGTATTTTATAATAATAAATGATAACGTGAAATTTTTAGTTATTAGGTAATTTTGATAATATAAATATAATAATAATAATAATAATAATAATAATAATAATAATAATAATAATAATAATAATAATAATAATAACAATAATAATAGGTGAGTCCATGTGATGATATCATGGTTGAGTGTGAAATGTGATGAGTTAATGATGAGAAATAAATAAAGAGAAAATGGTGATTTGACGTTGATGTGGCACTGTGTTAATATGAAAAAAAATCGTTATGAATAGGAATGCTCTTATAGCATTCTCATTCATTACACTCTTCTTCTTATTAACACAATGGTACATCACAATTTCCTTCTAAGACCAATTCCATCGGCCTGTGTTCCACCATGTCACCACCACTCTTCCTCGAGGGAGCCGATGGTAATGTCGCCGCCCTCCTCCTCCCTCAACCGCCCTCAGCCTGCTCGCCCTCGGTTAAATCATATCGAAGCATTTACGAGGACGGATGTTTTCTTTGTTGGCTTGTGTTTTTTGACCGTTACCCACCCCAACGGATAGTTGGTATAATTAATTTTTTTTACACTATATAACTAATACACTTCCAACACACCAAACACACACAACACTCCCAAAAATTCTAACACAACATTCCCAACACTTTCATCCAACAAACATTTCATCAAAATGCTTAAAGAATCATCTTTAAAAAAAAACAAAACAAACCAATCGAGCAAGTTGTCGATACTCAACGAAGTAACGATTTTTTTCAAACACTACTCGACTCCCAAATGTACAACTCACCTTCCGGGTCATCTTCCAACCCGGCTCAAGACATGGGATTCCCCAAATACACATCATCTTCACCCATTTTTTCTCCTCCTCAACAATACACCAATTTTCGTCACCAACAACAATACGTTACTCAACCTTATCAACAATTCCAATATCCTCAACAACAATTTACTCATCAACAAACTCGTCTAATAATACGACAACCTATCTTCCCAAATCAAATTCCAACGGATACCAAATCCGATGATGTAGATCTCGAATCCGTTTCAGAAACTCAACCCGAAGAAGTTGAAGATGAAGGTTAAAGTGACCCGAAAGGAAAAGGAAAAGAAAAAAAGAAAGTGAGATGCACCAAAGTGTTGTGGACGGACGCGAAAAGTGTAGTGATCAGTCCTAATCCCCTGGACGAAGTCTTCAACATCTGGTCCCATTGCGAGGTACTGACCTCTATATGATAAGTTTTACAAACATTGCATTCTTTTAAAAGACAAACTCGTTTCAAATATAACCTTTCGGTACAAATGATATATAAATCCCATAATATGAATGACTAATCTGTCATTGACTTAATAATAATCTTTATGAACTCGAATGAATTTGAATGCAACATCTTTTGAAATATGCCATGAATGACTCCAAGTAATATCTTTAAAATGAGCAAATGCACAGCGGAAGATTTCTTTCATACCTGAGAATAAACATGCTTAAAAGTGTCAACAAAAAGGTTGGTGAGTTCATAGGTTTAACATAAACATTCATTTCAATAATTTTAAATAGACCACAAGATTTCATTTTTTAGATAATCATACACTCGCAAGTGTATAAAAATCATTCGTATGATGAACACCTGGTAACCAACATTAACATAATGCATATAGAATATCCCCCGCATACTCGCAAGTATGCTATATAACGGCGATCACAATCACCATTTAAATCGAAGTACTAAAGCAGTTCAAATTCTCTGACTGGGGCTGGTCAGTGCCCGTAGATCTACCTTTAGGATTCACGTCAATTAGTGGCGTTCACTAATTCTTAGGTTACCAGACTAAAAAGGGGCAATATTCGGTATAGTAATCCAACCATAGAATGTAGTTTTAATTACTTGTGTCTATTTCGTCAAACATTTATAAAAGTAGTGCATGTATTCTCAGTCCAAAAATATATATTGCAAAAGCATTTAAAAAGGGGGCAAATGAAACTCACGATACGATATTTTGTAGTAAAAATATGCATACGACTGAACTGAACAATGCAGGTGATAATGCTAAAAACAGACATATATTTTATAGCATTATCCCTCAAGAAAGACAAGCTTTTAGTTGCAATTGTTCTATTTACAAGTGATATTCATTTAAATAATAAAAGGTGAAGACAAAAGACAGATTCGACTAAATGAAGACGCAAACAACCAAAAAGCTCAAAAGTACAAAATACAATCAAAGTGGTTCAAATTATTGATGAGAAACGTCTAAAAGTTACAAGAGTACGAGCCGCAAAACGCAAAATACAAGATATTAAATTGTACGCAAGGACATTCGAAAATTCAGAACCGGGACCAGAGTCAACTCTCAACGCTCGACGCAACGGACTAAAAATTACAAGTCAACTATGCACATGAATATAATATAATATATAATTAATTCTTAAAATTATATATATATATATATATATATATATATATATATATATATATATATATATATATATATAAAACCGTCGGCGAATAAGAAAATAAAGGTTCCTGAGCTGTAAAAGAGGGCCATGCGATCGCATGGTCAGGAAGAATAATTTCCATGCGATCGCATGGCAAGAAGTTGGTGGTCACATCCTATAAATTTCGCAGTTTTTGGTCGAACTAAACACATCTTTTCTCTATCTCTCTATCTCAACGTAATATATATATATATATATATATATATATATATATATATATATATATATATATATATATATATATATATATATATATATATATATATTATAATTTTAATTTTAATTTTAATTTTAATTTTAATAATAATAAGGGTATGTTAGCGAATGTTGTAAGGGTGTAAGTCGAAATTCTGTCCGTGTAACGCTACGCTATTATTAATCATTGTAAGTTATGTTCAACCTTTTTAAATTAATGTCTCGTAGCTAAGTTATTATTATGCTTATTTAAATCGAAGTAATCATGATGTTGGGCTAAATATTTAAGACGGGGTAATTGGGCTTTGTATCATAATTGGAGTTTGGACAAAAGAACGACACTTGTGGAAATTAGACTATGGGCTATTAATGGGCTTTATATTTGTTTAATTGAATGATAGTTCGTTAATTTAATATAAAGATTTACAATTGGACGTACCTATAAATAACCACATACGCTCGATCGGACACGATGGACGGGATATTTATAAGTACTAATAATCGTTCATTTAACTGGACACGGGAATGGATTAATAGTCAATGGACTTATTAAAACAGGGGTGAATTATATACAAGGAAAATTGGTGTAATTATAGTTTAAGTCCCCAATTAGTTGGAATATTTGACTTCGGACATAAGGATAATTTGACGAGGACACTCGCACTTTATATTTATGACTGATGGACTGTTATGGACAAAAACCAGACGGACATATTGAATAATCCAGGACAAAGGACAATTAACCCATGGTAATAAACTAAAATCAACACGTCAAACATCATGATTACGGAAGTTTAAATAAGCATAATTCCCTTATTTCATATTTCATCGCATTTTTATTTACTGTCATTGTATTTAATTGCACTTTTAATTATCGTACTTTTTAATTATCGCAATTTTATTTATCGCACTTTAATTTATCGCACTTTAATTTACGCTTTAAAATTAAGTCTTTTATATATTTAATATTTTACATTAGGTTTTAACTGTGACTTAAGTTTTAAAATCGACAAACCGGTCATTAAACGGTAAAAACCCCCCTTTTATAATAATAATACTACTTATATATATATATTTATATATTTACAAATATAGTTTAAAAATATAGCGTTAAACTTGGCTAGCTCCCTGTGGAACGAACCGGAATTACTAAAAACTACACTACTGTACGATTAGGTACACTGCCTATAAGTGTTGTAGCAAGGTTTAGGTATATCCACTCTATAAATAAATAAATAACTTGTGTAAAATTGTATCGTATTTAATAGTATTTTGTAGTAAAAATATAACTATTTCGTATACACCTCTACGCACATCAAGTATTTTTGGCGTCGCTGCCGGGGAAAAACAACGCCGAAAGCGAAACGCTATATAAAAAAAAAGATTTTTAATTTACTTTTGTAAAAATACGTTTTAAATATTAAAAACACAAAAATAAAAAAAAAAATTATTTTTTTAAGAGTTGTTTAAAATATATAAATTATAAAGTATTTTTATTTCTATTTTAGTTTTTTTAAATTTAAGTTTTTATTTATCTTATATAAATAATTTAAATAATTATAAAATAGAAAATTAAAAACAGAAAAAAAAATTAAAGAACTCGGCCCGGTACTGTAGCAGCCCAATATTTGGCCTGGATCCGAGGCTCATGCGATCGCATGAGATTTTAACTATCAACCCATGCGATCGCATGGCTTGATTTGACAGGCCTGGTACATAAGCTGATCGAATTAGGGTTAGTTAATAATAATAATTATTATTAATTATTTACCCTAATCAGGGTTTAATTAATTAATTAATTTCTAATATTAGTTTTAGTTTTATTTATTTAATTTGTATTTTTAGTTTTAATTAGTTTTAATAAATTATAAAATTAATACTTTTATAAATAAATAATATAAAAATAATATTTTTATAAAAATTGTACTTTTTATAACTTTAAATTTATTTTTATATCTTGTATCTTTTTATTTGTTTTAGCGTAATATTTGTATTTTTCGTTCGTATTTAGTTTTAAGTCATAGTTTTTGCCATAGTTATTTTTATTTCTAGATTTTTAGGCTTTGCAGTAAAATTCCTTAAGTGCTTTTTCTTTAGACTAAGATTTAGGTGCTTTAGAATTTTGCGACACTATTTATAAATTTTAGTTCCTTTTTAAGTTTCGACGCGCTACTTTCTTATTTTTATTTTTCGACGCCTATTTTTTTTGACCTCTTATTTTTTCGACGCACTTTTTCTTTTTCGTTCTTATTTCTTGACGCTCTAGTTTTAGGACATAGAATTTTCTATTTCTTCTCTAAAATTTCTTTAAAATTTCGACGAAAAATTATTTTAAGCGGTTAAATTGATAGACATCCAAAATTTTCTGGTTCGTAGTAATAGTTGGATTTGTTAGTGGCGAGTTGTGGGCTTCCGATTTAAAGGGTCCTGGCTACCTGCTGCATCTATTGGCTATTCGAAACGTGGGCAAAATCAGAAAAGTCTATTAATTTGATAACTTATATAATTATTATCTTTTATAACTAATAGGATATTCAGTGAATGCACCGAGCAAAACGTTCACCACCTTTTATACGTTCACCACCTGTAACTCAATGAAGACATCCAGCCAATATTGTCGCCGTTGATTTTTCTTTAGAATCGTCATCCAGTCGACCAAGTACTCCAATTCAAATTTTCGATAATCCATTTTTTGAACCAGACCTCACAATTGAGAATCCGGAGGATATTCAGGGAAAATTCAGAGATCCTGAACAATTAATCTTTCCTCCAGAACCACCAATCGTTCAAACAGAGATTGTCGAGGAACAACCCATTAAATCAGAATCCTCTAGTGATTCAGATTCAACAAATTCAATCATGGAAAATCTGGAACCTCTAAGTATGGAAGACCGAATGAGAGCTAAACGCACTGGCCAAGGTCACGCAATTACTCAACCAGACATTAATGCTCCAGATTATGAAATCAAAGGACAAATCCTACACATGGTAACTAATCAATGCCAATTTAGTGGTGCGCCAAAGGAAGATCCAAATGAACATCTTCGTTCCTTTAATAGGATCTGTACTTTATTTAAAATAAGAGAAGTTGAGGATGAAAAATCTATCTCATGTTATTTTCCTGGACTTTAAAGGGAGAAGCCAAAGATTGGTTAGAATCATTACCATATCGAAACTCTATATGAAGCATGGAAAAGATTTGGAAAGTTATTAAGAGGATGCCCGCAACATGGTTTAGACACTTATCAAACAGTACAAATATTCTACCAAGGATGCGACATCACTACAAGAAAAGACATCGATATAGCAGCTGGTGATTCCATTATGAAGAAAACAGCAACTGAAGCTTACAAAATTATTGATAACACTGCTTCCCACTCACATGAGTGGCATCAAGAAAAAGATATCGTTAGATCATCTAAAGCAGCTAGAGTCGATTCTAGCCATGACTTTGATTCCATTTCTGCAAAGATAAATGATGTCGAGAGACGGATGGAAAAGATGACTGAGGATATTCACTCAATACGAATTAGTTGTGAGCAGTGTGGAGGGCCACATTTAACAAAAGATTGTCTCAGTATTGAACAAACAATGGAACCAAAGGCCTGGAAATAATTATCAGAATAATTGACCAATCTACAATCAAAATCAGAATTATAACCGAAATGTTCCATACAACAACCAACAAGGTCCTAGCAATCAACAAGTATCTAACAATACTTACAATCAGCAAAGGCCTATTTTTCAAAACAAACCACCACAAACCGATGATAAAAAGCCAAATTTTGAAGATATGATGTCGAAGCTAGTTGAATCTCAAACTCATTTTTTCACATCTCAGAAACAAACGAATGAACAAAATGCTCAAGCATTTAGAAATCAGCAAGCTTCTATTCAAAATTTGGAACAAGAAGTAAGCAACCTAGCAAGGTTGATAGGTGAAAGAAAACCAGGAAGTCTACCTAGTGATACAAATGCTAACCCCCGGAATGAAACAGCTAAAGCCATCACCACAAGAAGTGGTATTACACTTAAACCACCTGAAATACCTATAATTTCTGATGACTCTATTCTTACTTGATGTCAAAGCAGAGGGGTATAAAATACTATTAAATTTTTGCAGGAAATACTATTAAATACGATACAATTTTACACAAGATATTTATTTATTTATAGAATGGATATACTTAAACCTTGCTACAACACTTATAGGCAGTGTACCTAATCGTACAGTAGTGTAGTTTTTAGTAAGTCCGGTTCGTTCCACAGGGAAATCTTTAAACAAAGCTCAACGCTATATTAGTTTACTTTTATAAAAATACAAATATATATATAAGTAATATTATTATTATAAAGGGGGGTTTTTACCGTTTAATGACCGGTTTGTCGATTTTAAGACTTTAGTCGCAGTTAAAACCTAATGTAAAATATAAAATAAATACAAGACTTTAAATTAAAGCGTAAAGTAAATAACGATAATGAAATTGCGAATAATAAAAATGCGATAAAATAAAATTGCGATAATTAAAAAGTACGATAATTAAAAGTGCGATAAAAATAAATAAAAGTGCGATAATTAGAAGTGCAATTAAATATAAAATAAAGGAAATTAAATATGAAATAAAAGAATTATGCTTATTTAAACTTCCGTAATCATGATGTTTGACGTGTTGATTTTAGTTTTATGCCCATGGGTTAATTGTCCTTTGTCCTGGATTATTCAATATGTCCGTCTGGTTTTTGTCCATAACAGTCCATCAGTCATAAATATAAATTGCAAGTGTCCTTGTCAAATTATTATTATACCCGAAGTTAAATATTCCAACTAATTGGGGATTCGAATTGTAACAAGGTTTTAATACTTTGTTTAATGAATACACCAGGTTATCGACTGCGTGTAAACCAAGGTTTTACCACTTTGTTAACAATTACACCAATTACCCTTGAATGTAATTTCACCCCTGTTTTAATTATTCTAGTGGCTATTAATCCATTCCCGTGTCCGGTTAAATGAACGATTATTCGTACATATAAATACCCCGCCCATCGTGTCCGATCGAGTGTATATGGTAATTTATAGGGACGCCCAATTGTAAATCTTTATATTAACATTAACAAACTTTCATTTAGTTAAACAAATATAAAGCCCATTAATAGCCCATAGTCTAGTTTCCACAAGTGTCGTTCTTTTGTCCAAACCCCAATTATGGTACAAAGCCCAATTACCCAATTTTAGTAATTAGCCCAACATCATGATTACTTCGTTTTAAATAAGCATAATAATAACTTAGCTACGAGACATTAATATAAAAAGGTTGAACATAACTTACAATGATTAAAAATAGCGTAGCGTTACACGGACAGAGTTTCGACTTACACCCTTACAACATTCGCTAACATACCCTTATTATTAGGATTTAAAATTAAAATTAAAATTAAAATATAAATTATATATATATATTACGTATATATTGAGAGAGAGATGAAATAAGATATGAAATTTGATCAGAATTCGGTTTGCTTTATAGCCAGACTTGATTTTTGGGGCTCCGCGACTCGCGGCAAAATGCCCTTCAAACTCCGCGAGTCGCGGAGATAGAAATTACAGCTCACACCCTTGGAGTTTCTCTGCCGACGGTTTTTTTATATATAAATATAATATATATATAATTAATATAATTAATTATATATTATATTATATTTATATACATAGTTAACTTGTAATTTTTAGTCCGTTGCGTCGAGCGTTAAGAGTTGACTCTGGTCCCGGTTCCGGATTTTCGAACGTCCTCGCGTACAATTTAATATCTTGTACTTTGCGTTTTGAATCTTGTACTCTTGTGATTTCGAGACGTTTCTTATCAATAATTGGAACCTTTTTGATTGTCTTTTGTACTTTTGAGCTTTTTGGTCGTTTGCGTCTTCAATTCGTCGAATCTGTCTTTTGTCTTCACCTTTTATTATTTAAACGAATATCACTTGTAAATAGAACAATTGCAACTAAAAGCTTGTCTTTCTTGAGGAATAATGCTATGAAATATATGTTCGTTTTTAGCATTATCATTACTCCACAAGAACCACAACCTGAGCAAGATAAGGAAACAGAACCGGTAGTTAAAAATGTTAATGAAGATAACACAGTTAAGGCAAAACCATATGTTAAACCATACCAACCACCACTTCCTTACCCGAGTAAAATGAGAAAAGAGAGACTTGAAGCCGGGCAATCCAAATTCTTGGATATGTTTAAACAAATAAATGTCAATCTTCCTTTCATTGATGTGATTTCAGAAATGCCTAGATATACCAAATTCTTGAAAGTTCTAATCACGATTAGAAAGAAAATGGAAGAACTCTCGGCTGTTACTATGAATGCTAATTGTTCTGCAGTGCTATTGAATAAGATACCAGAAAAATTATCTGATCCAGAAAGTTTCACAATTCCATGTTTTCTGGGTAGTCTTAGTTCAATAGAAGCATTGGCAGATTTAGGTGCTAGTATAAATTTAATGCCGTATTCACTATACGCTAAACTAGACCTTGGAGAATTGAAACCAACACGAATAAGCATACAACTAGCCGATCGATTAGTAAAATATCCTTGAGGGATAATGGAGAACATGCTAGTTAAAGTTGGTACTTTAGTATTTCTAGTAGATTTTGTTATTCTGGACATGGAAAATGATTCTCGAGTTCCTCTCATATTAGGAACACCATTCTTAAACATGGCTAAAGCAATAATAGACGTGTTCGGTAAGAAACTGACCCTAAGTATAGAGGACGAGAGTGTTACCTTTTCAGTTGATAGAGCCATGCAACAACCGCAATCTGCAGATGATACATGTTATTATATTCAAACTATAGATTCACATGCAGAATTGTTAGAAGAATTTTCAGAATTACAAGAAACAGGAGAATGTTCTTTAGGAGAAGGAACTGAACCAATTGATGAAACTGAAATGTTAGCCGCACTCATGGCTAATGGATATGAACCAACAACAGAAGAAATTCAAATGCTAAAAGAAGAAGACAGATATCGATACAAATCATCGATAGAAGAACCACTGACATTAGAGTTAAAGCCACTTCTAAACCATTTGGAATATGATTATTTACATGGTGAATCTGAATTACCTGTAATAATATCGTCTTCTCTTACTGAAAATAAAAAATCTCAACTCATTTCTGTGCTAAAAGCTCATAAACCAGCTATTGCATGGAAGATTCATGATATTAAAGGCATAAGTCCTTCGTATTGCACACATAAAATCCTTATGGAAGAAGGTCATAAAACCTATGTGCAACGCCAACGAAGACTAAATCCTAATATGCAAGATGTTGTTAAGAAAGAAATTATTAAACTGCTAGATGCAGGTTTAATTTATCCAATCTCTAATAGTCCATGGGTAAGCCCAGTTCAATGCGTACCTAAGAAGGGTGGCATGACTGTCATCACAAATGAAAAAAATGAGCTTATTCATACTAGGACTGTAACAGGATGGCGTGTTTGTATTGATTATAGAAAATTAAATGACGCCACCAGAAAAGATCACTTTCCCTTACCTTTCATTGATCAAATGTTGGAAAGATTAGCCGAAAATAGTTACTATTGTTTTCTTGATGGTTTTTCTGGATATTTTCAAATTCCAATAGCACCCGAAGATCAAGAGAAAATCACATTCACGTGCCCTTATGGTACTTTTTCTTACAAACGCATGCCATTTGGACTTTGCAACGCCCCTGCAACCTTTTAAAGGTGCATGATGGCGATTTTTCACGACATGATAGAAGAATGCATGAAAGTTTTCATGGATCACTTTTCAGTCTTCGGTGATACATTTGAAACATGTTCAGTTAATCTTGAACGAATGCTTATTAGATGCGAACAATCAAATCTAGTTCTTAATTGGGAGAAATGCCATTTCATGGTTAAAGATGGCATCGTTCTTGGTCATAAAATTTCAAAAGAAGGAATTGAAGTGGATAGAGCTAAAGTAGATGTAATTGCTAAACTTTCACATCCCACCAATGTTAGAGGAGTTAGGAGTTTTCTAGGGCATGCCGGTTTTTACCGACGTTTCATAAAAGAATTTTCTAAAATTGCCACTCCTATGAATAAACTCCTAGAAAAGGATGCTCCATTCATCTTTTCAGATGAATGCATCAAATATTTTAATATTCTTAAAGAAAAACTCACTAATTCGCCGATCATGATAACTCCAAATTGGAATCTACCGTTTGAACTCATGTGCGATGCAAGTGATTTTGCAATGGGAGCCGTTTTAGGACAAAGGATTGAAAAACGATTTCAACCTATTTATTACGCTAGTAAGACATTACAAGGAGCACAAACAAATTACACAACTACTGAAAAATAACTCCTTGCTATCGTATTTGCTTTTGACAAATTTCGTTCATATCTCGTTCTAGCTAAAACGGTGGTCTATACAGACCATTCTGCTCTAAGATACCTATTTTCGAAACAAGATGCTAAACCAAGATTAATTCATTGGATCTTACTCTTACAAGAATTCAATATTGAAATCCGAGACAAAAAGGGAGCAGAAAATCTCGCACCCGATCATCTTTCTCGTCTTGAAAATCCTGAATTAGAAGTTCTGAATGAATCGGATATACAAGACAACTTTCCTGATGAATATCTATTGAAGATAGATTATAGTGAAATTCCATGGTTTGCAGACTATGCAAACTACTTAGTATGTGGATTCCTTGAAAAAGGGTTGTCGTACCAAAAACGAAAGAAATTCTTTAGTGATATAAAATACTATTTCTGAGAAGATCCACATTTGTTTAAAAATTGTCCCGATGGAATAATACGCCAATGTGTATTCGGAGATGAAGCTAGTCAAATCTTAAACCATTGTCACACAGGACCAACAGGAGGGCATTATGGGCCTCAACTCACAGCAAAAAAAGTTTGTGATGCTGGATTCTATTGGCCTACAATTTTCAAAGATGCACACCTTCTTTGCAAATCCTGTGATGCATGTCAAAGGGCCGAAAAAATAAGTCAACGTGATGAAATGCCACAAAATGTCATTCAAGTATGTGAAGTATTTGACGTTTGGGGTATTGATTTTATAGGTCCATTTCCAAAATCTCATAATAATCTCTACATTCTCGTTGCCATTGATTATGTATCTAAATGGGCGGAAGCACAAGCTCTCCCAACTAACGATGCACGAGTTATAGTCAACTTCTTAAAACGTCTTTTTGCAAGGTTCGGAACACCGAAAGCTTTAATAAGTGATCGGGGTACTCATTTTTGTAATAATCAACTTGAGAAAGTTCTCAAAAGATATGGAGTAACTCATAAAATCTCAACCGCGTATCATCCATAAACAAGTGGACAAGTTGAAAATACCAACCGAGCTTTAAAACGTATTCTAGAGAAAACCGTAGGATCAAATCCGAAGGAATGGTTCATGAAATTGGAGGATGCACTCTGGGCTTTTAGAACAGCCTACAAAACTCCAATTGGAATCACACCTTTTAGACTCATTTACGAAAAAGCAAGTCGTCTTCCAGTAGAAATTGAACACAAAGCATTTTGGGCTTTGAAGACATGTAATCTTGATTTACATGAAGCTGGACGTCTACGGTTAAGTCAATTAAACGAATTAGAAGAATTAAGATATGAAGCATACGAAAATTCGTTAATCTATAAAGAAAGAATGAAGAAATGGCATGATAAAAGAATCAGAAGTTCAAAAGAATTTAAAGAAGGAGACAGAGTTCTTCTTTTCAATTCACGATTCAAGCTATTTCCTGAAAAATTGAAATCAAGATGGTCTGGACCATTCATAGTCAAAAGAGTTTTTTCATATGAAACAGTAGAATTAATAATTTCAAATGGAATTGAAATTAAGGTTAATGGTCACAGAGTTAAACATTACATAGATAATCTAATGGAAGTTGAAGATGAAGTTAATCACAATTTCGACACCATAGCTAACTAAGTGTGGGAAGGTTCGAATCTTTTTAGGGTAATATAAATTTCTGTTAGAGTTAGATATTCTGTTTTCGTGTAGTTTTCGAGAATGGAATTCGAATGGTCTTTCCCTAGCAGACCCTAAAGAACTAGTCTTCTCCCCCCATTCTGAAGTTTTATTTTTTTTAGGTTTTACGAGATGAAAAATTCCTTTGTTCTGAACCATGGTCTAATGCTACACGCTATGATTACTAAACGTAATAATGACACACTTCCGAGTAAACTGGTATCTTTCTTAAGAGGCAAAATGGACAGAGTAAGAAAAGAACTCAGAAAAGATCATCATAAGATACATTTTGGTAGAGGAAAATCAAAATTCGCAACGAAAAGAAGAGCACGACATCTTGAAAGATGTTATAAATGCGGAAAATGGTCACACGAAGGTAAATGTTCAAATAATCAAACATATTCAAATAACGAATTTGTTACTCTATGCAGAGAAGGACCGTTTATATGTTTAGAAGAAAAGATATTGAAGAATCGAGGTTACGCTTATGTAGCTATGGAGAACCAAATTACACGACTCTCCTATGAATCGGCTAAAGCAGGTCTCTGAGAATTCTTTCTCACAGGTAAGTATGTACAGTTTTTTTTATTATTGTTTTTAACCTTTTGATAATAAGCGCTGAATCGTTCGCTATAAAGTATTAAATTGGTATTCAATAAAATTAGGTATGCGTAACCAAAATTATTGATATCATACAAAAATTTATTACATCACTGCGAAATTTACCGTTTATTCTTAAGGTATAAATATCTTTAATCAATCAAACCAAAATATTTCAGAAATTCGTCAGGAGTAAAACTAGGTTATGGAACCAAAATTACTTTACCGAAAAGAGGGGCGTATATTTTTGATAATATTTGATTGATTAAAGTGGGATAAAAGACCAAAAAGATTTTTAATTTTTAATTTTTACCTTATTTTTAAAATTAATATATAAATATTAAATTATTAATGTAATTTTTTAAAATCAATATATTTAAGTTAGTAAATATTTGAAAAATTAATATTTTTAATATAAGTTTGTATGTTTAAAAACAAAAATATAATATGAATTTGGTGTGAATTTTTAATAATATTAATATGAATTTTTAATTTTATGCATTTTAAATTTAAGTTTGGTGTTAATTTAAAAACAAAAATTTACTTTATTTCATTAAGTTAAAAATTTGATATTTAAAATTCGTCGTGAGTTGAAAACTAGGTCGTTGAACCGAAATTGCTTTACCCGAGGGCGGGACGAGAACTTTTATTATCATTATTTTTAATCTTATTGAATTAAAGTATGCCAAAAACATTTAAAAAACTCAAAAATCTTTGTTTTTAAAACGACGCTTAAAAAGTAACAAATTTTAAAACTTTGTTGAAAGACGGACTAGGACAACGATCCGAAACGCCCTCACTCCTAAAAAGAAACAAATTTTTAAAATTTATTGATTTATGTTTTAAAAGTATAAGGTTTTTATATATAAAAAAAAACAGAAAATATACTCCATACGATCGCATGGAGGTTGGCCTTCAGAACCATGCGATCGCATGGAGCTGAAAAACTAGCCAGGTACAAAAAAGAGTAGTCGCTGCTGCTTCTCTTCCACAAACACACACACACATACGCGAATATAACTCAAAAATACCTCAAAAATTCCCAAATTTTCACCAAAATTCATCATATTTCGTCCTAAAATCAACTCTAATCATGCCTAGGTTCGGATTTTTTTGCAAGAAGGTAAAAACTACACCCCTAAACTCTTAAATTTCCTGTGAATTACCAATATTTTACCTAATTTGATTTTGTTAATTTCTATTGTAATTAGAGTTAAATTGTTAGTATATTATGCATGTATAACCTAGATTGATGCTATTTAACATGATTTGAAGCCAAAAACTTCAAATTTTTTAGAAATCTAGGGTTTGTGTTCTTGAGCAATTTGGGGCTTTTTGATATAAACAGGTTATGGCCAATTTTTGTCATGAATTATTGCTAAATTAAGTAGTGTAACATATTTAGGTAGCTAAATAATCCAAACTTTGATCCTAAACATGATTTTTGAGAATTAAAGTGAACTTTTTAGGTCTAAAATTCATGAATTTGATTAAATTGATGTAAATGCCATTTGAAACTTGTTTAATTGCTAGTAATGGTTGTTTTAACATGTTATTTGAGTTGAATGCTTATGAACTTTGTAAACATTTTCATATATGCTTATTTGAAAAAGTGTAGAATTGTGAAAATGTGTATAAGTTTAATTTTGATTGAAAATGTTATTGTAATTGTTTTAATTTGTTATTTTGCTAACACTAATGCATATTTGGATGCACAAATTTTGTGTTTAATGTGTTTTGCAGAAAAATACCGATACTGATGGTGCATCATCATCTAGGCAACCTGCTCCAGAACCTGAACCAGAAATGCAATATGAGCCACAATATGAACCAGAGCAACAACAGGAACAACAACAACAACAACCTGATCAACACGTACCTTATTATGATCCGCAACAAGAATATGTTAATGCCTACGTAATTTTTCCGATTCATCCGATAGTAGCACACCCGACGATTCATGAAGAACAGTTGCATCCCAATTTGAGATTTGATCGAAGTTGGAGAGATTACCCGACATATCAAAGTAACAAATTCAAACTGGTAACGCAAAATGTAGAAGTGTCGAGGGTAATCGATTGGGAGCCTTTGGAAAGGGTCCAACTAGTTAACTCAATTAGACTGCATCTGATCCAAAGGTATGGCAGCTCTTCTTTTCCCGATTGGGAACGTTTATTCACCATTCATAGGCCTGTATATAAAGAGTGGTGCATTGAGCTTATGAGTACTATTTCACTTAATGCGGATGTAGTTAGGTTAGATGATAGAAGTTTTCTTAGATTTATACTTGGTCGTAGGATGTACAGGATGTCCATGCTGGACATGGCCAGGGCTTTACAGATTTACACTCCTGGTGAATTACTACTACCCGATTGTACAAATTTGATTTATCATGGGGAGCGGGTAGATAGGAATTTTGACGCGAACGCCGTCTGGAGGCGTATGTCAGATTATAATGTTTTTACGCTGGGAGGAAGACACTCCTATTTAGATATTAACAAAGCAGAGCTACATATTATACATAGATTTTTAGCTAATTCGATTACACAAAGAGGTAAAAATAAGGAGAAGATGACCTTACACGATTTATTTTACCTTAAGTGTATTCGAAACCCTAAAAGCTTTGTTAATATCCCCTACTGTGTTGGTTTTTATCTGTCCAAAGTAGTGGCAAGAATACAGGACGGGGGAGTAATAGGAGGAGGTATTTTTGTTACTCTCATTGGAGAGTATTTGGGTGTAGATAGGGATCAAGGGGGTCCACTTTTGGTATGTAGGGAACAGGATGATACTTTAGGATTGAAGGTCTATCAGGGTGCTAAGGTATTAAAGAGCAGACGCAATCAGGCAATACCATATGATGGTAGTCATCCTTAGGTAGAGATAGGTTCAGATGAGGAAATGGAGGAAGCAGACTAAATTAGGGATGTCATTAGGGAGGCTATGACTGACGTCTACCAGCGTATAGATGAGGTAGAAATGACAAACGAGGATAGACATAGTCGATACGAGCAGTGGCACTCCCAGGATGTGTACGAGCATTCTAGGCAACGACAGCATGATAGATGGCACTATCATCAGCATCAGATCATGAGCCAGCTATCACCTCAGGATCACTACGTACCGACCCGATCTGCTGACTATCCTCCACACCAGCCCGATATGGACCACCATTTACTCTCTACGACCCTAACCAGGCCTATCAGTACACCTATAACCAACCATGGAACCCACCCAACGACATGAACTGGAAACCCTATCCAGATTGATATAGTTCTCATTGGTGATTTTTATCTTTTTATTATTTTTATTTACTTCTGTTTAAAACATATGATATTGTGATACTTTAATGTAATGTTTAATATTTTTATTATTTTGTACTAATATTTCATATTTGATTTGAAAGTGGGATGTTAAGTCCCATTTCAAATTACCATGCATGTTATTATTTGTATGTATGTATTTTGTCAATTATGCACAACAGGGTAAAAAAACGCATTTTTAAAGACTGACATTAAGTTCAGCAAAAGCTACTAATTTTGATGACAAAACGAAAAACAAATGTGATGTAACAACAAGACGGAATGAACAAATGATGTGCACCATTTATCATTCAACAAACAAACGCCAATATGTTTGGAAACTTTGGTAAAATTTAATCATTTTTCTACGCTAATCACCCTCAATAATTTAAATTGTTACTGATTTCTTGCAAATGAGGGCATTGCAAGATCTTAAGTGTGGGAAAGGGTTAAATTCTTTCGGATTTTTAAATTTTTGACTTATACACTTGGTTACCATTAAAAATACTAGTAACGCAGTAGTTGTATTAGAATCTAGTGCTCTCTGATAATAAAGAACTGTCCTAGTCTTATATACTGACTACCCAATTTTAGTAAAAAATTTTAAAAATTTTCAAATAAATGAATTCAAAATCATGTTTATATAAATTTATGAACGATAAAACTAGGTGTTAACACCGAAATTATTGTTACCTCGGAAAGGACATAAATTGAGAAACAACCCAAAATATTAGAATTCATTTAAAATGGAATAGAGGACAATAAAAAGGCAAAGAAAGGAAAATAAAAGCCAAGTGTGGGAAAAATTTACCAAGTTATTTAAAACATATATCACATATTTTTGTACAAATAATTGAAGATACTTTTGTTTTGGACAAAATTAACCGTTTTAACCGGTAAATTGTAATATATTTGAAAGAAAGATGGATCTACACGATGAATCAATTCCATCATTAAAAGGAAATAAAGTCTTCCGAAAAAGACACGCACTTCTTGATTTAGGTCAGGAAGTTGTCGTCCAGACCAATTGTATAGTCTACGAAAAACCTTGAAAAGTTTTCTCAAAAATCAGCTGGAAATCTACGGACCTTAGCATCAAACAGGGTCGCCAAGTGGTCAGACTTATCCTAACCATGAGAGGATCTGTCTCGTAAAATGGGGAGGACGCCGTGCAAATTAGCTTGATAAGACTAATGAATCAGATCCCCAGAAAGGATAATCTCCTTAAAAGATCAGAAATCAGCTTTTAAGACTGATATTACTCAATCCTTGAGATTGACCTTAAAGATTGAGAATTCAAACTCATGGAATTCGATGATATCCAAACTCGAGCTTGAACGAGAAAATATTTTGATCAAATTACAAATCGATTTGTTTTCTAAAAACCCATTTTTAATGCGTTCATTATCATTGAACATAAAATCCTAGGAATTCACCTGGAATTCATTAGGTCACTTGAACCAAATCGGGTGTCAACCGTAAGAACGGTGGTTGCATAGCATGGTCAAAGACAGGACCTTGTGCCAGACCGAAAAACTATAGGGTGATCTTTACTATTGCTCCTACAAAGGATAGTAATTGCATCCGACACGATATAGACCATAATCAAAAGCATGTCACGGGACATTGCCTTAACAGTTGCTTGTTCAAAGCTTTCCTTTACAAACGGACGGTAGTTTACCGAAAGGTAATATACGGAGCAAGTATACTGGACGTGTTGCTTTCCCAATACAAGGTTAGCAAGTGGGTGACACAAAACCTCAAGTTTTGAGCTAAAATTTTCAAATCTGAAATCCACCAAACCCACAAAAACAATTTGCAAACACCGGTGAAGGGTTATTCCGGAAAACTTATCTAGGGTAAAAGCTAGATTTAATTTTCAAAAGATCAAATGTTTTCATAAAGATCCAATTTCCTTAAGGATCTAAATTTTCATAGTCATGTGGGACTATAAACGACAACGTTACTATCATTGTTCATACCGCCATATAGAAATCACTGATGTACAAAGTGTGAAGAATAAAGAAGTGATTCTAGTATTTTTATTTCAAGACTATATTGCTTGAGGACAAGCAACGCTCAAGTGTGAGAATATTTGATAATGCTAAAAACGAACATATATTTCATAACATTATCCCTCAAGAAAGACAAACTTTTAGTTGCAATTTTTCTATTTACAAGTGATATTCGTTTAAATAATAAAAGGTGAAGACAAAAGACAGATTCGACTAATTGAAGACGCAAACGACCAAAAAGCTCAAAAGTACAAAATACAATCAAAGTGGTTCAAATTATTGATGAGAAATGTCTAAAAGTTACAAGAGTACGAGCCGCAAAACGCAAAATACAAGATATTAAATTGTACGCAAGGATATTCGAAAATTCGGAACCGGGACCAGAGTCAACTCTCAACGCTCGACGCAACGGGCTAAAAATTACAAGTCAACTATGCACATGAATATAATATAATATATAATTAATTCTTAAAATTATATATATATATATATATATATATATATATATATATATATATATATATATATATAAAACTGTCGGTAAACAAGAAAACAAAGGTTCCTGAGCTATAAAAGAGGGCCATGCGATCGCATGGCCAGGAAGAACAATTTCCATGCGATCGCATGGCTAGAAGTTGGTGGCCACATCCTATAAATTTCGCAGTTTTTGGTCGAACTAAACACATCTTTTCTCTATCTCTCTATCTCAACGTAATATATATATATATATATATATATATATACATATATACATATATATATATATATATATACATATATATATATATATATACATATATATATATATATACATATATATATATATATTATAATTTTAATTTTAATTTTAATTTTAATAATAATAAGGGTATGTTAGCGAATGTTGTAAGGGTGTAAGTCGAAATTCTGTCCGTGTAACGCTACGCTATTATTAATCATTGTAAGTTATGTTCAACCTTTTTAAATTAATGTCTCGTAGCTAAGTTATTATTATGCTTATTTAAATCGAAGTAATCATGATGTTGGACTAAATATTTAAGACGGGGTAATTGGGCTTTGTACCATAATTGGAGTTTGGACAAAAGAACGACACTTGTGGAAATTAGACTATGGGCTATTAATGGGCTTTATATTTGTTTAATTGAATGATAGTTCGTTAATTTAATATAAAGATTTACAATTGGATGTACCTATAAATAATAACATACGCTCGATCGGACACGATGGGCAGGATATTTATAAGTACTAATAATCGTTCATTTAACCGGACACGGGAATGGATTAATAGTCAATGGACTTATTAAAACAGGGGTGAATTATATACAAGGAAAATTGGTGTAATTATAGTTTAAGTCCCCAATTAGTTGGAATATTTGACTTCGGATATAAGGATAATTTGACGAGGACACTCGCACTTTATATTTATGACTGATGGACTGTTATGGACAAAAACCAGACGGACATATTGAATAATCCAGGACAAAGGACAATTAATCCATGGTAATAAACTAAAATCAACACGTCAAACATCATGATTACGGAAGTTTAAATAAGCATAATTCCTTTATTTCATATTTCATCGCATTTTTATTTACTGTCATCGCATTTAATTGCACTTTTAATTATCGTACTTTTTAATTATCGCAATTTTATTTATCGCACTTTAATTATTGTCATTTACTTTACGCTTTAAAATTAAGTCTTTTATATATTTAATATTTTACATTAGGTTTTAACTGCGACTTAAGTTTCAAAATCGACAAACCGGTCATTAAACGGTAAAAACCACATTTTATAATAATAATACTACTTATATATATATATATATATATATATATATATATATATATATATATATATATATATATATATATATATATATATATTTTATAAATATAGTTTTAAAAATATAGCATTAAACTTGGCTAGCTCCCTGTGGAACGAACCGGACTTACTAAAAACTACACTACTGTACGATTATGTACACTGCCTATAAGTGTTGTAGCAAGGTTTAGGTATATCCACTCTATAAATAAATAAATAACCTGTGTAAAATTTTATCGTATTTAATAGTATTTTGTAGTAAAAATATAACTATTTTGTATACACCTCTACGCACATCAGCAGGGTTGGCCTCGGATTCACGAACCTTAATCTCAACACTCCTAACCGTTCCTCCATCTGGTTCCTTCTGTTCTAATGCCTAAACTAAATGTTTTAACCCATTCTTTCAGTCATCATCTTCATAATATCATAATCATCTCGTTAACATTATATCATCATCACTATCGTGTACACAGCTTCATCATCATCATTAGCCGAAACAGAAAACTCGAGCAGAGCTGCAGTTGCAACCAAAACAAAAATGGAACATAAACGATAGCTGTGGTAGACAACCTTACGCGGATCGCGTAATGTGAGGAAGAATTATGCGGAACGTGTAATTTTCTTAACCAATTCAATTTCTAATTTTCTTTTACACGAATCGTGTATAGTTGGAAAACATTACGCGGATAGCGTAATGTTTTGGTTTGGAATACTGTAGCATCGTTCATGGTTTAGAAGAAAAACAGACAAACAATTGTTGAGGTTATGTAGGTTTTCGGTTGGTGAAGATGGTTTTAAGTGATGGTGGTTAGAGGTGGTAGGGTGGTGGTTATAGCTGCAACAGCAGCGATTCGTGTTAGAAGGGAGAAACAGGAAACAGTTAGAGTGGTGGTGATGGTGTGTGGGTGATTCGAAACAGAAAGTGTGATTTTGGCGAACGTGTAGATGCAAGCTTTCGAAGTAAGGGGAATGGGTCAAACAAAATATTTGTTTTGGGGTTATATCAGAGAAAATTACAATGCGCAAGTCCGTTAACAACATCGAGTCGATCAGTTAACGGGAAAATGGAGCAAGATGGCGAAAGATATCAAGATTTTTATCGGCAATTACACAAAACTTGAAAAATATTGGCAAATTGGAGCTAACGGTGCCGATATCGTCAATAGCACATGTCGGGCATTTAAGGATCAAACGGGTCGTAAGTTTCTTTACGAGGAGGCGTGGAGAGTTCTCAAAGATTGTCCTAAATTTTTAACATTCGAGGGGGTCGTTCTCCAGCGTAATCACCCGGTCGAGTTACCCCACCGCTTGTGAGTGGACCGGGTGAAGGTTCGAACCAAGGTGCGGGTGAAGGTGCTGGTGGGGATCCGAGTTAGTTTGAAAGGTTATTTCAAGAAGAACCTCTGCATCGTCCACCGGGTCGTTCAAGAACCAAGAGTCAAAGGAGTTCGGGGTCATCCGATGCGGCCTCACAATTGTCTTCCAACGAAGCTCGTTTACAATTGATTGAAACCGCCAACGCTACAAGGCGGACGATGGATAGGATATACGACGCGATCGAGAACTGTGAAATGTTGGATCAGTTGTCATTTCTCACCCAGCCATGTGCACCCGACTTGACGGAGGAACAACGCGCTTTGGTATTGAGAGCCCGAAAAAAATACCAAGAAATACCAAAAAGCCTTTGAGTTATCCGACGACGACGAGTAGTTTTTAATTTTTTATGTACTTGTGTTTGTTTTCAATTATGTCGTTTTTTTAAAAAAAAAATGTAGCCGTATGATTGTTATTTAATAATTGTGATGTTCAAAAACCAATATTTATTTGTTAGTTCAAAAAAAATATAATAATAATAATTATAATAATAATAAAATATAATAAATTTTGAGGAAGTATGTCATGGTTGACAATGATGTGTTATGGGAGTGTTATGGGAGGAAGTGGTGAGGAAGGAGGAGAGAGAAAACTAATGTGGCGCTGAGAAAGTGTTGAGGAAGACGTCATGGTTGTAATTGGTCTAATAACTAATTCATCACAATTCACTCCTAATCATGACATATCATTATGTGAACTCAATTTATTAATTTTATTATGATACCTAATTTTATTATTATTATTAATTGATTAAATGATTGTTAATTATTATTATTATTATTATTATTATTATTATTATTATTATTATTATTATTATTATTATTATTATTATTATTATTATTATTATTATTATTATTATTATTATTATTATTATTATTATTATATGTGGGTTGATATGTGTTGTAAATGAATAAATTAAGTTTAACAGCGCTTATCATTGACAAAGTTCCAATCAAAGCACTGAAGTTAGTCAATTGGTTAAAAAGTCGGTTCATTGCTATTGATTCAGTTTCAGCTTGGGACCGTTCGGTTACATTGTTTGTTGTAGTGACAAAGAAAGTTTTCAAAGAATGACGATGGAACCAACATTGAATGACTTGGAGTTTCTTGAGGTTATCCCAATGTTACAGAGAAAGAACAAATTTTTTAGAATTACAAAGGTAATGATTAAAGGTATTCTTTATGATTGTTGTTCACCGGATTGTACAATTGAAGTAGCCAAAAATTTCGGAAGAGTAATACTTATTGAGCAAAATTCGTACAATCTTAAACAATCAGACACAATGTATGCTTTGGTTGAAGTCAATGACTCAGGCTCGATCAATAAGTCTGTCTAAAGAATTTTAGATGTGAACAAATCGAGTAGTAGTTGCTAGTATTATAATTCAGTCGTTTCTTTATTCTACGTTTCTTTCACACGTATAATCCTCTTAGATCACATTCTGTTTTAACAACTTTATTGAACTCATCTCTAACCACATGAGCTTTACACATTATCGCCCAACGTTCTTCAATTAAAATTGGATTAAGAAGTCTCTTAACATGTTTTTTACTTTTGTAAGAGCTTGTTTTTTTATTAACTTGGGTATCCAACTTATTTTGCGAACGGATTAATCTTACCACGACTATCTGCTTTCCGAGCAGCTCGAAGTCATTATGGGGGAACCTACGTGGTTCTAATATGTGTTGTATTAGTTACGATGTTTGAGAGACTATAGATTTTATGCATCTTTGTACTCTGTTATATCAATATATTTACCAGGTGATACCTTTTAATATATATATATATATATATATATATATATATATATATATATATATATATATATATATATATATATATATATATATATATATATATATATATATATTACACATAACTAAACATTAAATAATATAACTAAACAAACCCACAAATGCAACCCACATTATCACTAACTTACATTTAACACATAACTAAACATTAAATATTTAATAGACTTGATATCGACTAAAAAGTCACGTTTTCACCCCAGTATTAAGGCCCAAATCTAATGACCCGTCCTAATCCATCTGGACGAAGTCCATATCGATTATAAATGATTCACAACAGTTGATTACATCGCGAGGTACTTGACCTATATATGATACATTTTTCAAACATTGCATTCGTTTTTGAAAAGACAATCTTTCATTACATCGAAAGTTGACGGCATGCATACCATTTTATAATATATCTAACTATAATTGACTTAATAATAATCTTGATGAACTCAACGACTCGAATGCAACGTCTTTTGAAATATGTCATGAATGAATCCAAGTAATATCTTTAAAATGAGCAATTGCACAGCGGAAGATTTCTTTCGTACCTGAGAACAAACATGCTTTAAAGTGTCAACCAAAAGGTTGGTGAGTTCATTAGTTTAACATAAATAATCATTTCCATCATTTTAATAGACCACAAGATTTTCATTTTCAGTTCTCATAAATAAACGTCCCATGCATAGAGACAAAAATATCATTCATATGGATTGAACACCTGGTAACCGACATTAACAAGATGCATATAAGAATATCCCCTATAATTCCGGGAAATCCTTCGGACATGATAAAAATGAATTCGAAGTACTAAAGCATCCGGTACTTTGGATGGGGTTCGTTAGGCCCAATAGATCTATCTTTAGGATTCGAGTCAATTAGTAGATCGGTTTACTAATTCTTAGGTTACCAAGCAAAAGGGGCATATTCGGCTTCGATCATTCAACCATATAATGTAGTTTCGATTTCTTGTGTCTATTTCGTAAAACATTTATAAAAATTGCGCATGTATTCTCAGCCCAAAAATATAAAGGGTAAAAAGGCAAATGAAACTCACCTAATGTATTTTGTAGTAAAAATACACATGACTATATTCAACAACTGAACAATGCAGGGTTGGCCTCGGATTCACGAACCTATATCATTTGTTTATTTATTAATACACATAATCGTAATTGAACTATATATATATACATATATATATAGGTTTATTAGTTATATCATTTTTATATTAAAAATATATATATTTTTCATGTATTTCTTTTGGTATGTGAAAATATTAATTTTGTTATGTTTAATGTATTAAATATATATACCGTTTGTTTGTTAAAACTAATAATTGTACTAATACTAAAATGATATTTATAATGGTAATATGATAATATTGATAATAATTAATGTTACTAATAAAAATAATAATGTTAGAAATTCTTTTAGTGAAAAATATAATGATAATAATAATAATAACTGTAAAAATACTAATTTTACTATTAAAGATGTTTTTGATAATAATTTTAATAATTATCTAATAACGATACTCATGATAATATTAATAATAATACCTTAATGATAATAGCAATAGTTATAGAATGTTACTAATACTAATATTTATGGAAATAATACAAATTTATATTATTTTCATAATACTAGTAATAATAATAATCATAATAACTATAATAATAATAATACTACTTAATTGATAAAACTACAATAATAATAACATTAATAACACTTATAATACTAATTATAACAATTATAATTATAATCATAATAATAACAATAATAATAACAATAATAATAATAATAATAATAATAATAATAATAATAACAAATAAAACTACCTTTAATTGGTTTTTCTAAAAAAAACACCCATGACCGGGCTCGAACCCCCAACCTCTCGCATACCCGCTAGCAACCTAAACCATCCTTCTGTTATTCTTTTTCTGATTTAATCCCATAACAAATTATTATAACCCGTATTACTCTATTTATCTTCTTCTCCTTCACTTAAATGATCGACCAACATTCAAATGATCAACACAATAATTATTGTTTGATTTAACTTTGGACTTGAAACAGAAACCAGTTCAAATTCATGATTTTAATTTATCAGAAAAAAATAAAAGCAGGAGCTGCTGTTTCGTAAAAAAAAAATATGAACTTCAAATCGAATTTTGAATTTGCGAATGTTTTGGCTCATAGTTTCAACATGAAATAGTTTATAAATCCTTCCTAGAAACCTCTCAAATCCTTAATTTAACCTGAATCATTACAACGAATTCAAATTTCATGAAGACAAATATTTTGACTTTTTTTAAAAAAAAAACTTTGACTCTAAAATTACTTATCGATTTTGCGAATTGATAACTGAAACTTTGCAGAAAGATTGTGTAAACGATTTCTAACAACTTTACATTTATACTTTTTGGATTTTGATATGAAATCAGCTTTTGATTATTTGAGTTTAATACAGGGGAAACCGACGGTTTTTAAAAAAAAAATTAAATTAAATACAGAATAGAGAGTGGATCGAGATATTAGACAGATTTTTGTAGTATTGAGAAATTGATGTATCAAGTTGCAGACAGGAAACAAGATTCTGTACTAAGTGACCGAGATATATAACCTACTCCAATTATATAACAGATTTTATAATTTGTATAACATAATTAGTATAAATAAATAAATAAGTGTATTAATAATAATAATAATTCTAATTATCTTAATAATAATAATTAGTAATGATAATAATAATAAAAAAATGATAATAATAATAATAATATCACTAATGATAATAATATTATTAGTAATATTAATAATAATAATATGATGTTATAAAAAAATAATAATGATTTCTAATAATATTACTTATTATAATACTAGTTATAATAATACTATTATTAATGATAATAATAAGACTTCATACATATACCCAATTTCTTATCTGTAGATAATAATATTAATAATAATAATATCGAAATACAAATAATCATAATACAAATAATTTTATTAGTAGTAACATTAATGATAATTGTTGATGATTATGTAATAATAATGTCTGCTAATAATATAATTAATAATTAAGTTATAACAAGTTACATATATCCATTTTTATAAAAAAAAAATTAGTAATACAAGTATTGATAATGATATTATAACAATTATATTTTTAAATTATAATTACGTATTGTATGATAACATATGTTTGAATATTTAATATTTATCCATTTATACATATTACCATATATTAATAGTTATTAGTAAGAATCACATATATATATATATATATATATATATATATATATATATATATATATATATATATATATATATATATATATATACATATACATATACATATACATTTTAAGAATACATAATTATTATTATTTTACATTTTTATTTCTAATTGATTAAAGCGTATTATATTTATTCAAAAATATTACATATACTTATGTTTATATTTATATATATTTACATTTTTTTATACACACATTTGTTCGTGAATCGTCGGGAGGCGGTCGAGGTTCAAATGATTACATGAATACAGTTTAAATTGTTTTGTGACTCAACATTACAGACTTTGCTTATCGTATCTAAATCATATAAAGATTAAGTTTAAATTTAGTCGGAAATTCCCGGGTCATCACAGTACCTACCCGTTAAAGAAATTTCGTCCCGAAATTTGAGTGAGATGGTCATGGCTAACAATAAAAATGTTTTAATGACCAATATGAGTTGATAATTAGAGGTTTATCATCATTGAATAATAATGATAAAATAATTCGATTATTCTAAGAATACGAATGAAGCTATCGCAAAAGAGTGAATTGAAGAAAATAAGATTTTCCTTAGCTTTTGACGTAAACAGGGTTGAATTCCGGAATTTAAGGGATTTATAGAAAATCTCCGAAATCGAAAAGATTTGATTCTTCGGTGAGTAAGGAATTTAAGATCTCTATAATTAAATACGGTGATCTGCCTCGATTACTCTATCTGATATTTTCATTATAAATTAAGCTCTTCCGTTCCATTATTCTCACCATTCATACACTTTCTTTCTTAGTTCATACATCCAAAAGATTATAAAAATGCTTAATCCAGTTCTAATCCTTGATATTTTTTCTAATTATCATTTCTGTCATCCTTCTTTTCAATCTTCCATCAGAAGAATCTGTTTACTTCTACTATTACCTTGGGGTGAAACTATTCTTAATTATACCGTGTCTTTATATTGCTATTCGTATTGATATCCATGGTTTGTAACCTCCGTGTTGTTATTGGGCTTTATATTTTCTCTTATATTTTGGAGCTCTTTACCTTTTTATTCTCTTCTTGACCTCTAGTAAGGCGAGTAATGGTTCAGAATTCGTAAGTATGGGGTTTCGAATGAACTTCATGTTCTAAACAAGAAAGAACGTAATAGCACGATTTGATTTGTCAAATTACCAGAATAACTGAGAATAGAACTATCAAGAATATATTTTGCTTGATACGTTCAGAAGTTAATCAGAATGAAAGAGTTATGTAACATAGCACATGATGACGTTATAGTCTATGAATCATCACGTTCCATTAGAAACTCAGCATGACTTACTGTAATATAATCACGTTGATCAAGTGTCATTATATTATACTAACTCATGCATTAGTTCCCAACATTACTTCAATAACATTCATATTTTAAGCTCGAAAGTTTACAGAATATAGAAAATAACAGTTTCTATATGATGTAACACTGATAGCACGAAGAGATTAATGATTTCAGATAAGAATAGTTATGAAAATATCTTCAGAAATATGGAGGATATTTATAATGAAAGATAAGATGATATCTTAAAATTTCTAATATCGAAGGATGGTGAAGAAAATTTGTCCGCAAGAGTTTGGAGTCAGAAGCAAGGTATTCGCTAAAGATTTCATCAGAAATAGAATCATCAGGATTCTTTGAAGGCAGGTTTTATTCTATGTGATTTGTCCAAAGTCTCCTTCATGGTTTGCTAAATCTGTTTTTGATTACATATTTTCCATTGAGTGTTTCCAACACTCCATCCTTTATCATCAAACTTTCGATTGTTAAAGTCGTTTACAGTTTTAGTTGTTTCATCAGCACCTCCTAACATTTAGAGAACTGATTTGTAAACTGGGTGTTGTTCAAAATTTCAAAATTGAAGATCATGATTTTAAGAGGTACATGTTGTAGTGACCCGAACTTTTTCATGTTTATATATATATATATATATATATATATATATATATATATATATATATATATATATATATATATATATATATATATATATATATATATATATATATTAAATGAAATTGTTATTTACATGATTAAGTGTTTCCAACATGTTAAGCAATCAAACTTGTTAATACTTGATTAATTGAAATAGGTTTCATATAGACAATTGATCACCCAAGTTGACCGGTGATTCACGAACGTTAAAACTTGTAAAAACTATACGATGACATATATATGGTTATATATATAGTTAACATGATTTTATTATAAGTATGTATCTCATTAGGTATTTTAACAATGAGTTATATACATAAAAATGAGACTATTAATTTAAGAAACTCGAAAACGATATATATAACGATTATCGTTATAACAACGTCTTACTAGGTACATATGAATCATATTAAGATATTGATACACTTGGTTAATTATGTTAAATGATAAGTAAATATATTATTAAGTGTATTAACAATGAAATACATATGTAAAAATAAGACTACTAACTTAATGATTTCGAAACGAGACATATATGTAACGATTATCGTTGTAACGACATTTAACTGTATATATATCATACTAAGATATATTATATATCATAATATCATAAATAATATAACAATTTAACATCTCATTTGTTATAATAAACAATGGATTAACAACATTCAACAAGATCGTTAACCTAAAGGTTTCAAAACAACATTTATATGTAACGACTAACGATGACTTAACGACTCAGTTAAAATGTATATACATATAGTGTTTTAATATGTATTCATACACTTTTGTAAGACTTCAAGACACTTATCAAAATACTTCTACTTAACAAAAATGCTTACAATTACATCCTCGTTCAGTTTCATCAACAATTCTACTCGTATGCACCCGTATTCGTACTCGTACAATACACAGCTTTTAGATGTATGTACTATTGGTATATACACTCAAATTATCAGCTCTTAGCAGCCCATGTGAGTCACCTAACACATGTAGGAACCATCATTTGGCAACTAGCATGAAATATCTCATAAAATTACAAAAATATGAGTAATCATTCATGACTTATTTACATGAAAACAAAATTACATATCCTTTATATCTAATCCATACACCAACGACCAAAAACACCTACAAACACTTTCATTCTTCAATTTTATTCATCTAATTGATCTCTCTCAAGTTCTATCTTCAAGTTCTAAGTGTTCTTCATAAATTCCAAAAGTTCTAGTTTCATAAAATCAAGAATACTTCCAAGATTGCAAGTTTACTTCCAAGTTTTCTAAATCCATTCCAAGTAATCATCAAAGATCAAGAAACATTTGTTACTTACAGTAGGTTATCTTTCTAATACAAGGTAATAATCATATTCAAACTTTAATTCAATTTCTATAACTATAACAATCTTATTTCGAGTGGAAATCTTACTTGAAATTGTTTTCGTGTCATGATTCTGCTTCAAGAACTTTCAAGCCATCCAAGGATCCTTTGAAGCTAGATATATTTTTCTCATTTCCAGTAGGTTTATCCAAGGAACTTGAGGTAGTAATGATGTTCATAACATCATTCGATTCATACATATAAAGCTATCTTATTCGAAGGTTTAAACTTGTAATCACTAGAACATAGTTTAGTTAATTCTAAACTTGTTCGCAAATAAAAGTTAATCCTTCTAACTTGACTTTTAAAATCAACTAAAGACATTTTCTATATCTATATTATATGCTAACTTAATGATTTAAAACCTAGAAACACGAAAAACACCGTAAAACCGGATTTACGCCGTCGTAGTAACACCGCGGGCTGTTTTGGGTTAGTTAATTAAAAACTATGATAAACTTTGATTTAAAAGTTGTTATTCTGAGAAAATTATTTTTATTATGAACATGAAACTATATCCAAAAATTATGGTTAAACTCAAAGTGGAAGTATGTTTTCTAAAATGGTCATCTAGACGTCGTTCTTTCGACTGAAATGAATACCTTTACAAAAACGACTTGTAACTTATTTTTACGACTATAAACCTATACTTTTTATGTTTAGATTCATAAAATATAGTTCAATATGAAACCATAGCAATTTGATTCACTCAAAACGGATTTAAAATGAAGAAGTTATGGGTAAAACAAGATTGGATAATTTTTCTCATTTTAGCTACGTGAAAATTGGTAACAAATCTATTCCAACCATAATTTAATCAACTTGTATTGTATATTATGTAATCTTGAGATACCATAGACACGTATACAATGTTTTGACCTATCATGTCGACACATCTATATATATTTCGGAACAACCATAGACACTCTATATGTGAATGTTGGAGTTAGCTATACAGGGTTGAGATTGATTCCAAAATATATATAGTTTGAGTTGTGATCAATACTGAGATACGTATACACTGGGTCGTTGATTGATTCAAGATAATATTTATCGATTTATTTCTGTACATCTAACTGTGGACAACTAGTTGTAGGTTACTAACGAGGACAGCTGACTTAATAAACTTAAAACATCAAAATATATTAAAAGTGTTGTAAATATATTTTGAACATACTTTGATATATATGTATATATTGTTATAGGTTCGTGAATCAACCAGTGGCCAAGTCTTACTTCCCGACGAAGTAAAAATCTGTGAAAGTGAGTTATAGTCCCACTTTTAAAATCTAATATTTTTGGGATGAGAATACATGCAGGTTTTATAAATGATTTACAAAATAGACACAAGTACGTTAAACTACATTCTATGGTTGAATTATCGAAATCGAATATGCCCCTTTTTATTAAGTCTGGTAATCTAAGAATTAGGGAACAGACACCCTAATTGACGCAAATCCTAAAGATAGATCTATTGGGCCTAACAAACCCCATCCAAAGTACCGGATGCTTTAGTACTTTGAAATTTATATCATATCCGAAGGGTGTCTCGGAATGATGGGGATATTCTTATTTATGCATCTTGTTAATGTCGGTTACCAGGTGTTCACCATATGAATGATTTTTATCTCTATGTATGGGATGTGTATTGAAATATGAAATCTTGTGGTCTATTGTTACGATTTGATATATATAGGTTAAACCTATAACTCACCAATATTTTTGTTGACGTTTAAAGCATGTTTATTCTCAGGTGAATACTAAGAGCTTCCGCTGTTGCATACTAAAATAAGGACAAGATTTGGAGTCCATGTTTGTATGATATTGTGTAAAAACTGCATTCAAGAAACTGATTTTGATGTAACATATTTGTATTGTAAACCATTATGTAATGGTCGTGTGTAAACAGGATATTTTAGATTATCATTATTTGATAATCTACGTAAAGCTTTTTAAACCTTTATCTATGAAATAAAGGTTATGGTTTGTTTTAAAAATGAATGCAGTCTTTGAAAAACGTCTCATATAGAGGTCAAAACCTCGCAACGAAATCAATTAATATGGAATGTTTTTAATCAATAAGAACGGGACATTTCAGTTGGTATCCGAGCGTTGGTCTTAGAGAACCAGAAATTTACATTAGTGTGTCTTATCGAGTTTGTTAGGATGCATTAGTGAGTCTGGACTTCGAGCGTGTTTTCTTTAAAAATGATTGCTTAACATTTTTGTTGGAAACTATATATTATTAACATGTATATATTATGTGATATATTAATCTCTTAACATGTTTGATATTGTGTGATAGATGTCTACCTCTAGCACAAATCCCATTGACTCACCTAATAATAACGAAGAGTCGAATATATATTGGACTGATTCACAAGTTCCCGAAGAAGAACCGGAAGAAGAATCAGAACCGGAAGAAGAATCAGAACCGGAAGAGGAGGAACCGGAGGAGGAAATAGAACCGGTGGGGGAAATAATAAAACGGTTAAGTAAAAGAAAATCCTCAACCAACCGACCAAGGTTAATTATGGTCAATGGTGTTTCCGCCAAGGAAGCAAAATATTGGGAGGATTACCAATTCTCCGATGAATTGGATTCCAACGAGAATTCCGATGATGTTATCGAAATTACCCCAACTGAATTTAAAAAAGCAAAAGAAAATAATAAGGAAAAGGGCATAAAAATAGAGAAATCTAATTCCAACCCCGATGAACTTTATATGTATCGTCAACCCCCGAAGTCCTTAAGTTGTAACAATGACCCGGGAACCTCTAAACCACCAGGTTTTTCTAAACCGTTGTGGAAAACGACAGCTAGTATTAGGGGAACATCATATATCCCTAGAAACTTGGCAAAATGAACCAAAATCGAAGAAGAATAAACGAGCGAGTTGGAATAAGATAGTTGTATTCGTGTGGTGTAATATATGTAATATAGTGTGCTTATACTTTATGATATATGTAAAAATTGCTTGTATTAATAAGTATTTTTTATGAATCTAACTCTTGTCTATTTTACAGTTTAAAAACACAAAATGGATAGACAACCCAATATTTTAAGAGACCTACCCGAAGACATGATTGATGAAATCCTGTCTAGAGTCGGTCAGAATTCCTCGGCACAACTATTTAAGGCGAGATCAGTTTGTAAGACATTCGAAGAACGTTCCAAGAATGTCTTGGTTTATAAGAGACTTTCGTTTGAAAGATGGGGATATCACATTGGGAAACCCATAAGTTACGATGTGTTTACTTTGACGCATATATTGTGGGGAACCCAAATGCTATTTTACGCAACGGGTTAAGAAATTATTTTGACTCAATGTATCCGAATATAGGACTTCATGATTTAGAAAAAGCGTCTAACATGCAACATAAAGAAGCATGCTATGCTTACGGGTTAGTAATGTTCGCTTCTCACCAAAGTGAGAAAAAGAACATCGGGCTACAACTATTAAACAAAACGTTCCCACAAGTGACGGAGTCGGTAATTGGGGTAAGAAATGAGGTTTTTAGGTTATTACGAGACTGTTGGTCATTACGTAACCCTCGTCCCTTTGACGACGTTACAACACGCTGTCTTATCAACGGCCATAACGGTTATGTTCCACAAGACCAAGGATGGGAAGTAGTCTTAGTAAAACCAGAATGCATGACTTGTTTCTGGACGTATGAATTACGTGTCTTTATTGCCTTTGCTGAACGACTTGTGTACTAGCTAGAATTATCTTCACAACTATCTTGTATCAAAGTTATTGTGTGCTATATTTCATGCTATATGTAAAATAAGCGGTATTGTAAGTTTGTAAAATATTGTGTAAAAGTTTGAACGCGAAATATTATTATAATCAGTTTTTCATATAGAATTGTAGTAGTTGAATTGTATATTAGCTACTAAGTATGAACTTAACGGGTAAGTACTACCCGAATTTAAACTTATAAAATGCTAATATGAAGAAAAAGCTTTTATAAATGAGTTCATATTATGCTACGAAATACTATTAACTACTCTTAATATTCTGTATGATTAACTTGTTCCATTTGAATATTTTGAAGGAAATGGCACCGACTACTCGACACACCGTAAATATGAATGAAGAGGAATTCCGTACTTTTATAGCTTCAAACATAGCCACAGTACAGGCTGCGCTACATACCAACAATAACCTTGGATCTAGCAGTACAGGAAATCGTGTAGGATGCACCTACAAAGAATTCACTGCCTGCAAACCTTTGGAATTTGATGGAACCGAAGGACCGATCGGATTGAAACGGTGGACCGAGAAGGTCGAATCGGTGTTTGCCATAAGTAAGTGTACTGAAGAGGACAAAGTGAAGTACGCTACGCATACCTTCACAGGTTCTGCGTTAACATGGTGGAATACCTATCTAGAGCAAGTGGGACAAGATGATGCGTATGCACTACCGTGGTCAGCATTCAAGCACTTGATGAACGAGAAGTACCGTCCCAGAACCGAGGTCAATAAGCTCAAGACAGAACTTAGAGGGTTACGAACCCAAGGATTTGATATTACCATGTACGAAAGACGATTCACAGAATTATGCCTATTGTGTCCGGGAGCGTTCGAAGATGAGGAAGAGAAAATCGACGCGTTTGTGAAAGGATTATCGGAAAGAATCCAAGAAGATATAAGTTCACACGAGCCCGCCTCCATACAACAGGCATGTAGAATGGCTCACAAACTAGTGAACCAGATGGAGGAAAGAATTAAAGAACAGACGGCTGAAGAGGCTAATGTGAAGCAAGTCAAAAGAAAGTGAGAGGAAAACGGTGATAAGAATCACCAATACAACAACAACAGCAATTACAATAATAATCGCAACAATTATCCCAACAATCGCAACATCAATCGCAACTACAACAAACGGCCCAACAACAAAAACAACAATAACAACCGCAACAACAACAACAATCAGAAGCAGCTATGCCAAAGGTGTGAAATGAAAGGACCCGTTCATATACATTATAAACGATTCACAATAGTTGATTACATTGCGAGGTATTTGACCTCTATATGATACATTTTACAAACATTGCATTCGTTTTTAAAAGACAATCTTTCTTTACATCGAAAATTGACAGGCATGCATACCATTTCATAATATCCACTATCCAACTATAAATTGATTTAATAATAATCTTTGATGAACTCAATGACTCGAATGCAACGTTCTTCGAAATATGCTATGAAAGACTCCAAGTAATATCTTTAAAATGAGCAAATGCACAGCGGAAGATTTCTTTAACACCTGAGAATAAACATACTTTAAAGTGTCAACCAAAAGGTTGGTGAGTTCATTAGTTTATCATAATCATTTATATCCATCATTTTAATAGACCACAAGAATTTCATTTCCAGTTCTCATAAATATACGTCCCATGCATAGAGACAAAAATAATCATTCATATGGTGAACACCTGGTAACCGACATTAACTAGATACATATAAGAATATCCCCTATCATTCCGGGATCCTCCTTCGAACATGATATAAATTTCGAAGTACTAAAGCATCCGGTACTTTGGATGGGGTTTGTTAGGCCCAATAGATCTATCTTTAGGATTCGCGTCAATTAGGGTGTCTGTTCCCTAATTCTTAGATTACCAGACTTTAATAAAAAGGGGCATATTCGATTTCGATAATTCAACCATAGAATGTAGTTTCAATTACTTGTGTCTATTTCGTCAAACATTTATAAAAGCGCATGTATTCTCAGTCCCAAAAATATAAAGGGTAAAAAGGCAAATGAAACTCACCATACTGTATTTCGTAGTAAAAATACATATAACGTCATTGAACAAGTGCAAGGTTGGCCTCGGATTCACGAACCTAAATTAATTATATATATTTATGTGTTGGTCAATATTTGTCTAACAAATTAGGTCAAGTCATAGTGTACCACAATCCTAATGCTCGAGACTAATATGCAAAAGTCAACAAAAGTAAATTTGACTCAAAATAATTTCCAAAAATCTATACATGATTAATATATAGTTTAAATATCGTTGTTTTATATTTTAAAAGATTTATTAGATTAAATAATATAATTTATTTACTAATAAATAAAATTTTATATTAAATTTATATAATAAAATATACATTTATATATATTAAGTAATAAAATTTATAGGGTTCATTTAATATCATAAAGATAATATGATAGGTATTATTAAAGTAAGTTATTACAAGTAGTAAAATATGTTTGTATCACATATTTATTTGATAAAATAATATCTATAATGATAGTAAGTAAAAGTTGTATTATTTTGTAATAATAATTATTATTATAAAAATATCAATATTTATAATTACTAAGATGACATTAGATAAAACGATAATTCTAATTATGATAACTTTAGTATTTACGATAATTTTTAATATTATCTTTAAAATAATAATTCTATTTAAAATAATAATAATAATGATATTTTATAGTAACAATGACATTTCTATTAAAATGATAATTTTTGTTAAAATGATAGTTTTAATACTAACGATACTTTTAATAATAATAGTAATGATAAAAATAATAAGAACGATAATTTTATCTAAATCAATATCTTATAATATTTTAATTTCATCATGATACTCATACCCATTATTTCCTAATCGTTTCGTTTAATAGCTTTTAATCGTCTTTTATATCGTGTTTATAATAATGATAATAATAGTAATCAAAATAATTAGGTGTTACAAATATTTGTTTTAATTACACTAATATTAATAATGATAGTTACTATAACATTATTAACGATAATACTAATAATTATCTTAATGATAATATAGTAATAATAATAATAACAATAACAATAACCATTTTTAAATAATGATATATATATATTAATAATGATAATAATAATAATAATAATACTAATTATAACTTTAACGATAATAACGATAGTAATAATAAAAAAAATAACAATTTTTAATGATAAATCCCTTTTATTGATAAAGATAATAATAAGATAAAACTAGAACGACGATAAAAACGACGATAATAATAATCATTTTTGATAAAAATATCGAAAATTCAATTAATTATAACTTCTAATCCGTTCATCGAAACCATTTGATATCTAAAGGAAAAGTTCTTAATTTTTCGCTATCTTTCTAAGGACATGCATATCTTATACCTTATCTCAACCGCAAGTGTAACTAATTCAACATTCAACCTAACCTGTCTAAGGGCAATATCAAAAGTACAAGCATGCATAATCCTAAATACTCGAGCACTAGTCAGGGATACACTATTAGTATGTAAAAGTTAAATTATGAGTACTCACGTATCAATATTGAGATTCAATATTGCAGGAAAGGTACGTAGACGCAACGGAAATGATAAACACTATATTGATCTCACGAGCATACCCACGAACCATACTCAATCACCTCCATAGCTATAACCCATAATTTCCTTAATCCTATCCCACTCGAAAAACAATTTCGAAATCACTCGGACAGCACTCTGTCGTAATATTTTATGTATACTAATAATATCTTGAAATAATACGGAGTAAATATATATATGTAAATCGATTGAGAGAGTTTAGAGAAAAATATTTTCAAGTTTCTATGAAATAATGAAACCTATTGAATTCTATTTATAATAGATTTTTGAATTATTAAAGTGAATTATTAAAGTATGAATTATTAAAGTGAATTATTAAAGTATAAATTATTAAAGTGAATTATTAAAGTATGAATTATTAAAGTAAATTATTAAAGTATGAATTATTAAAGTGAATTATTAAAGTATGAATTATTAAAGTGAATTATTAAAGTTAAAGTAAAGTAAAAATAAAGTAAAGGTAAAGTTTAAGTATAGTAAAAGTATAAAACTATGTACGTATAATACGCGTATAAATATATATAATATTAATTTAAATCGTTATATATATAAAATAAAATATAAATATCATTATCTTTATCATACTAGTTAAGTAATGAGTTGTCAAAAGTGGTTCTAGATATTTATAAAAGTTATATACGTTTTAATAATAAAGTTCTTTTTAAACTGAAAACGTTTTTGTACGTTTGAAACTAAATAGTTCAATCGAGTCTTTATGAGATTCAATCTTCCACTATCCTTTGTCTAGTTCTCAATGATTAACAATTTGTTCTTATTTATAAATCACTTTACCATTTTTCGAATATTGTTAAAATGGAAAGATTTCTCAAATCAACGTGGGCCTTTCAATAGAGACTTGTAATCATAATTCAATATATCTGATAATTCAATCATTTGATCTTATCTTCTAATTCCATTGATAAACATTTTGAAACAGATACAATCATATAAAGTATTTAATCTAATATTTTGTTTACGTTTCAAGTTATAATATATATACACATATACATATATAATCATATTCGTTTAATGGTTCGTGAATCGTTGGAACTTGGTCGAGGTTGAATGAATGTATGAACATAGTTTAAAATTCTTAAAATTTAACTTAACAAATATTGCTTATCATGTCGGAAACATATAAAGATTAAAGTTTAAATTTGGTTGGAAATTTCCGGGTTGTCACAGTACCTACCCGTTAAAGAAATTTCGTCCCGAAATTTGAGTGGAAAGGTCGTGAATGATAATAAGTATGTTTTCATGATGCATACGGGCTAAAAATTAAAGTTTTATCATCAGCGAATAATTTGGATAAACAATCCATTTATATGAAGAGTACGAATGAAGCTAACATAGAAGAGTGAAATGAGTAAGTGTAGATTCATCTTATCATTTGATGTAGATATGATTGATTCCCAGATTTCAAGGGATTTGAAGAAAATCTTCTTAATAAGATTTGACTCTCCGGTAATCAAGGGAATTAGGATCCGCTTTAAATGCGATCGTCCATTTTAATTGTTCTGTCGGAGATTTTCTTATAAATTCACCTCCTTCATTTCCTTACAGCTCACACCTTCTGTTGATGCATTTTATGCAAGTCCCTAGACATCTACCCACGTCCATTGCAGGTACAACAGTTTACAGGCCACCATGATTGCTCGTTATTATCCTATACGTGTTTGTATGTGGTTACAGGAACTGCAGGAACAAGATTTAGATGTTTGACTATGTTAGACTTAGTTAGACGTACGAGTGAAGCCTCACTAGTACGGCTGACAGGCTCATACGCACGGTTGATGCTGAGCTAAGTCATAATTACAAACTAAATGAGAAGACACGAGTGAGTGATCACCCGTACAGCTGATGAAGCCAACTCGTACGTGTGATGAATGAATCGTATGGGTGAGTCAACATCAGGGGTATATAAAGTCTTATGTTCTTCATTTTAGGTTAAGCTTCTCATTTGTTACACACACTCAGATCTAGTGAGCTCCTCCAATTTTCTCTCAGTCCAAATCACCCAGGTGGTGAATAATAGCTCTAGGTGTTGATCTAATCACACTTGATTTAGTTGTGGTTTGACTAAATTAATCAAAAAAAAATAACCTATTCACTAGAGGGTTTGATTCACTTATTCCGCCATTGTGTGAGTTAAATCTGTTGATTTCTAAGTTCCTAGTCATGTTTCATCACCTTCTATTCTTTCCCCCTCAACTCATATTTTAAAGTATTCATCAATATGCTCCATCCAGTTCTGATTCTCGATATACTTCTAACTTTCATATCGGTCATTCTTCTTTTTCATCTACCGCCGGAAGAATCTATTTACTTCTACTATACTCTTGAGTTTATAGTGTTTCTAGTTCTCCCGTGTCTTTATATTGCTATATGCATTATGGTTTATAATTTCTGGTTTATCGTTGGGCTTTATATGTTCCCTTATATTTCAAAGTCTCTGCTTCTGTCTTCTATAATCATTATCATTAACAGTTAATGCTCTCTTTTATTTGCTGCAATTTATACCCCAATTTTTATTTCGGAGTTTTGTCCTTTTGTTTCTTCTTCTTGCGATTAAGCACCGCTTGTAATGGTCCAGAATTCACAGATATGAATTTCGGAATGAACATTGTTAATGTTCTAGGAAGGAAATTGTGATGGCACGATCTTGACTTGTCAAATTACTAAAATACCTTGGAAAAGGCCGAATCATCAAGAAATATTTTCTTGATATTTTAGAGGTTAAATAGAATACAAGAGTCGTATAACATGGCACATGATGATATTATGATCTGTGAATCATCACGTTCCATTTAGAAACTCAACATGACTTACTGTAATATAATCACGTTGATCAAGTGTCATTATATTATACTAATTCATGCTTCAGTTCCCAACACTACTTCAAAATATTCCTATTTTAAACTTGAATGTTTCAGAATTTAGAAACTAAAATAGTTTCTTTTATGATGTAATACAGATAGTGCGAAGAGGTAAATGATTTCAAATAAGAAAAATTAAGAAAATATCTTCAGAAATATGGAGGATATTTATAATGAAAGATATAATGATATTTTAGAATTTCTAATATCAGAGGATGATGAAGAATATTATCCGCAGGGGTTTAGAGTCAGGAGCAAGGTATTCGTTAATGACTTCAGCAGGTACTGAATCATTTGGATCCTTTGAAGTCAGGTTCAGTCTTTGTAATTTGTCCAAAGCCTCCTTCCTACTTTGTTCAATCCGTTTTCCAGTTCCAAAACTTCTCTTTTTCTGCGCTTTGCCAGCACACTTCATCATTATCATCCAGCTTTTACCGTTTAAAGTCGTTTTTAGTTTTTGCTGCTTCATCAGCATTTTTTCCATTTTCGGAGAACCAATTCTTAGTTCGGAGTGTTTTTCAGAAACTTCACATTCAAATTAAGTCCAGAAGATAGACGTTATATATACACATATAACTATTGGCGTAGACATGCTGTGAGATTTCAAAATACTGATTGCTAATTTCCAATGATTCGTATGGCAATTCTCATTACAAGATGCGAATGAGTAAATGATGGGGTTTCAATAAATAATTATAATGACTTTTTGGAGAGGCTAAAATCAAAGGGTAATGAAGTTGTTGGTACATCTGCTAATAATGTGGTGGAATGTAAAAGGTTCCCTGGTAACGATGGTGTATATCTCAAGGTTATAATAAGGTTAGTCTGACTGAAAAGTCGAAGTTGACTTGCTGGAGCTGTGACAAAACTGGCTACTTTGAATAGGAGTCGCAAAGTTATTTTTGCTAATAAATGCCAAAGAATCTGACGCGGATACGTTGTTTAAACTTTTACTTTGGTTTCAAGAGTTTTTCGGGTACATAACTGTGGGTAACATGTGGTTGGATCATCATCTCGATTGCTCATCATTCGAAGTGTCTTCAGAAATTTTCGAAGGGTTTGAACACAGATTGTAATTGTTAACATACATTTGATGTTCTAATACAGTTTTGAAGTCAAAATATAGCTTGTGAAAGATGTAAGGATCTAAGAGTGATGATTTTGGTCATATCTCGAGTTGAATTTTGAGATTTCAAAATCAAAATATGTAATTAAATTTTGAATGAGTATGGTTGTTTTGATTTCTATAAAAGAATGTATATTGTTGTGAAAGTAGGGAGTATAATGGATAATTTGCTGAATCAGATTCGAAGAATGTAATATATTATTTGTGAATTTATATATCTCTCGGGTATTACCTACCCGTTAAAAAAAAAAATTCACAATTAATATTTTGTACAAAAGAATTTTATTACAGTCTTTATGAAAATATATATATGTATATTTTCTTCAGATATAACATAGATTTAATGAGTTAATGTTAAATTAAACTCATTTGATTTACGGTTGAAACTAGAATTTAATAATCCCTAAAGGCTTTAAAAAGTACATAACTTTTACGCAGTATTTCTTTAATGACATTGAAATTATGAATCAATACTTCGTTATTTGTTGATGTATGATGTTCGATTTGTGGAATTCTTGTGAATTTCGCAAAGTACGAATGATGTTATCTGAAAAGTTTCGGGTACATCGATGATGAAAGTGTAAAATCAAATATATACTTGATTTATTATGAATTGGAATTTGTTGAATTGCGACAGAGATTGTAGTTAATGCTGGTTAAGTTGCGGCCGAAGGACGTACATTATTGCATATTTATAATATGAATTAACCGAGTAGTTAAGATTCACACACAATAGTTTAGCACGGAAAGATTTATTTCAAAATATATATATATATATATATATATATATATATATATATATATATATATATATATATATATATATATATATATATATATATATATATATATATATATATAATATACATATAATTTCTTGAGAGGGAATGAGTTAATTCTTCATAACTCGTTGATACAATATACACGTTATTGATTCGTAATGATGTCCACAGTGATTCTTGAACTGACGGAGTTTGTGATGTTATCGGTGTTGTTGATTCGGATGTTGACTGTACTGACGATGCTGGTAACTCTGACGGTACTGCTGATGCTGTTGGTAAATCAAGTTTAGCTTGTTAATCACACATCATTTTTGTCAGGGTTTCTACTCTTCCTTCTATCATTTTTGGTTCGCTTAACTGATTTATGGTTAGGGCTAGATTAGATAATCTCTAAGACTTTAGAGATTACATAATCGCCGCAGAATGTTTCTCCAATGAAGTTATGAATTAATACTTCGTCAGTTATTGTTGTTGGTACTCCTTGGTATCTATGGTGCGTATGACGTTGATGCTCTTGGGACAGATTGTGAAGTTAAGGTTTACGACGCGGTTGTGGTTGGAGGTGGTAATGGTACTGTTGGCGTTGATGATGGTGGTACTGGTTATGCTGCTGATGCTGCTGCTGGTGTTTGTAATCTCTGCACCATATTCTCCAAAGCCACTACCCGAGCGCGAAGCTCGTTGACTTCTTCTATTACACAGGGGTGATTGTCGGTTCGGACGAGCGGGTAAATAAAATCTAAAATTTGATGTAATATATAATCGTGACGAGATACTCTGGAAATGAGCGAGAACATGGTGTTTTGGACAGGTTCACCGGTAAGTGCTTCAGGTTCTTCGTCAAGAGGGCAATGTGGTGGATGGAAGGGATCACCTTCTTCTTGTCTCCAATGATTGAGGAGGCTACGAACCCATCCCCAATTCATCCAGAATAGGTGATGACTGATTGGTTGATCCATTCCGGTCACACTGCTTCCGGAGCTTGAGTGAGATTCCATTTCGGAATCCGAGTGACTTGAACTGTTGACAAATTCCATTTCGTACAATTGGATAAAGGATTTTCGATATAAAATGTTTTTCGGCTATCGGGTGGTATTCTATTTACATAGGATATCTATATATAGAGATCAAAATATTTCATAGATTACGGAGGAATTTGCGGGATATGTCAGGCAAAGTTTAAAGTAACAGATACGATAAGATATGATTTAGCAGATACGCTAAGATATGAATTTTGTCTATACACTACTCATGCAATTAATGTAGCAAGACGTGTCTAGACTAATAATGATAAGCAGGTAATTTCCTATGGATGATAAGCAGATGATTTCCGACTAGAAATGATAAGCAAAACTTTTGACATGCAGACACGGTCGAAGTCCAGACTCACTAATGCATCCTAACGACTTATCAGTTAGACACACTAATGCAGACCTGGTTCGCTAAGACCACCGCTCTGATACCAACTGAAAGGACCCGTTCATATACATTATAAATGATTGACAATAGTTGATTACATTGCGAGGTATTTGACCTCTATATAATACATTTTACAAACATTGCATTCGTTTTTAAAAGACAATCTTTCTTTACATCGAAAATTGACAGGCATGCATACCATTTCATAATATCCACTATCCAACTATAAATTGATTTAATAATAATCTTTGATGAACTCAATGACTCGAATGCAACGTTCTTCGAAATATGCTATGAAAGACTCCAAGTAATATCTTTAAAATGAGCAAATGCACAGCGGAAGATTTCTTTAACACCTGAGAATAAACATGCTTTAAAGTGTCAACCAAAAGGTTGGTGAGTTCATTAGTTTATCATAATCATTTATATCCATCATTTTAATAGACCACAAGAATTTCATTTCCAGTTCTCATAAATATACATCCCATGCATAGAGACAAAAATAATCATTCATATGGTGAACACCTGGTAACCGACATTAACTAGATACATATAAGAATATCCCCTATCATTCCTGGATCCTCCTTCGAACATGATATAAATTTCGAAGTACTAAAGCATCCGGTACTTTGGATGGGGTTTGTTAGGCCCAATAGATCTATCTTTAGGATTCGCGTCAATTAGGGTGTCTGTTCCCTAATTCTTAGATTACCAGACTTTAATAAAAAGGGGCATATTCGATTTCGATAATTCAACCATAGAATGTAGTTTCAATTACTTGTGTCTATTTCGTCAAACATTTATAAAAGCGCATGTATTCTCAGTCCCAAAAATATAAAGGGTAAAAAGGCAAATGAAACTCACCATACTGTATTTCGTAGTAAAAATACATATAACGTCATTGAACAAGTGCAAGGTTGGCCTCGGATTCACGAACCTAAATTAATTATATATATTTATGTGTTGGTCAATATTTGTCTAACAAATTAGGTCAAGTCATAGTGTACCACAATCCTAATGCTCGAGACTAATATGCAAAAGTCAACAAAAGTAAATTTGACTCAAAATAATTTCCAAAAATCTTTACATGATTAATATATAGTTTAAATATCGTTGTTTTATATTTTAAAAGATTTATTAGAGTAAATAATATAATTTATTTACTAATAAATAAAATTTTATATTAAATTTATATAATAAAATATACATTTATATATATTAAGTAATAAAATTTATAGGGTTCATTTAATATCATAAAGATAATATGATAGGTATTATTAACGTAAGTTATTACACGTAGTAAAATATGTTTGTATCACATATTTATTTGATAAAATAATATCTATAATGATAGTAAGTAAAAGTTGTATTATTTTGTAATAATAATAATTATTATAAAAATATCAATATTTATAATTACTAAGATGACATTAGATAAAACGATAATTCTAATTATGATAACTTTAGTATTTACGTTAATTTTTAATATTATCTTTAAAATAATAATTCTATTTAAAATAATAATAATAATGATATTTTATAGTAACAATGACATTTCTATTAAAATGATAATTTTTGTTAAAATGATAGTTTTAATACTAACGATACTTTTAATAATAATAGTAATGATAAAAATAATAAGAACGATAATTTTATCTAAATCAATATCTTATAATATTTTAATTTCATCATGATACTCTTACCCATTATTTCCTAATCGTTTCGTTTAATAGCTTTTAATCGTCTTTTATATCGTGTTCATAATAATGATAATAATAGTAATCAAAATAATTAGGTGTTACAAATATTTGTTTTAATTACACTAATATTAATAATGATAGTTACTATAACATTATTAACGATAATACTAATAATTATCTTAATGATAATATAGTAATAATAATAATAACAATAACCATTTTTAAATAATGATATATATATTAATAATGATAATAATAATAATAATAATTGGATAATAATAATAATACTAATTATAACTTTAACGATAATAACAATAGTAATAATAAAAAAATAACAATTTTTAATGATAAATCCCTTTTATTGATAAAGATAATAATAATGATAATAATAAGATAAAACTAGAACGACGATAAAAACGACGATAATAATAATCATTTTTAATAAAAATATCGAAAATTCAATTGATTATAACTTCTAATCCGTTCATCGAAACCATTTGATATCTAAAGGAAAAGTTCTTAATTTTTCGCTAGCTTTCCAAGGACATGCATATCTTATACCTTATCTCAACCGCAAGTGTAACTAATTCAACATTCAACCTAACCTGTCTAAGGGCAATATCAAAAGTACAAGCATGCATAATCCTAAATACTCGAGCACTAGTCAGGGATACACTATTAGTATGTAAAAGTTAAATTATGAGTACTCACGTATCAATATTGAGATTCAATATTGCAGGAAAGGTACGTAGACGCAACGGAAATGATAAACACTATATTGATCTCACGAGCATACCCACGAACCATACTCAATCACCTCCATAGCTATAACCCATAATTTCCTTAATCCTATCCCACTCGAAAAATAATTTCGAAATCACTCGGACAGCACTCTGTCGTAATATTTTATGTATACTAATAATATCTTGAAATAATACGGAGTAAATATATATATGTAAATCGATTGAGAGAGTTTAGAGAAAAATATTTTCAAGTTTCTATGAAATAATGAAACCTATTGAATTCTATTTATAATAGATTTTTGAATTATTAAAGTGAATTATTAAAGTATGAATTATTAAAGTGAATTATTAAAGTATGAATTATTAAAGTAAATTATTAAAGTATGAATTATTAAAGTGAATTATTAAAGTATGAATTATTAAAGTGAATTATTAAAGTTAAAGTAAAGTAAAAATAAAGTAAAGGTAAAGTTTAAGTATAGTAAAAGTATAAAACTATGTACGTATAATACGCGTATAAATATATATAATATTAATTTAAATCGTTATATATATAAAGTAAAATATAAATATCGTTATCTTTATCATACTAGTTAAGTAATGAGTTGTCAAAAGTGGTTCTAGATATTTATAAAAGTTATATACGTTTTAATAATAAAGTTCTTTTTAAACTGAAAACGTTTTTGTACGTTTGAAACTAAATAGATCAATCGAGTCTTTATGAGATTCAATCTTCCACTATCCTTTGTCTAGTTCTCAATGATTGACAATTTTTTCTTATTTATAAATCACTTTACCATTTTTCGAATATTGTTAAAATGGAAAGATTTCTCAAATCAACGTGGGCCTTTCAATAGAGACTTGTAATCATAATTCAATATATCTGATAATTCAATCATTTGATCTTATCTTCTAATTCCATTGATAAACATTTTGAAACAGATACAATCATATAAAGTATTTAATCTAATATTTTGTTTACGTTTCAAGTTATAATATATATACACATATACATATATAATCATATTCGTTTAATGGTTCGTGAATCGTTGGAACTTGGTCGAGGTTGAATGAATGTATGAACATAGTTTAAAATTCTTGAAATTTAACTTAACAAATATTGCTTATCATGTCGGAAACATATAAAGATTAAAGTTTAAATTTGGTTGGAAATTTCCGGGTTGTCACATGAAAAGTATCACTCGGGGTTCTGCACCAAATTTTGCAACAAGTGTAAAAGAAATGGTCATAGCGCGGTGATGTGTGAGGTCTACGGACCAGGGGTTAACAGAACGAAAGGAACAAATGGTGTCGGAACTAGTAATGGCGGAGCAAGTAGTGTCGGAGCAAGTTATACCAATGTAGTTTGTTATAAATGTGGAAAACCGGGCCACATTATTAGAAATTGCCCGAACCAGGAGAACACGAATGGACAAGGCCGCGGAAGAGTTTTCAATATTAATGCGGCAGAGGCACAGGAAGACCCGGAGCTTGTTACGGGTACGTTTCTTATTGACAATAAATCTGCTTACGTTTTATTTGATTCGGGTGCGGATATAAGCTATATGAGTAGAGATTTTTGTGCTAAATTAAGTTGTCCATTGACGCCGTTGGATAGTGAATTTTTACTCGAATTAGCAAATGGTAAATTAATTTCAGCAGATAATATATGCCGGAATCGAGAAATTAAACTGGTTAGCGAAACATTTAAGATTGACTTGATACCAGTAGAGTTAGGGAGTTTTGATGTGATAATCGGTATGGACTGGTTGAAAGAAGTGAAAGCAGAGATCGTTTGTTACAAAAATGCAATTCGCATTATACGAGAAAAAGGAAAACCCTTAATGGTGTACGGAGAAAAGGGCAACACAAAGCTACATCTTATTAGTAATTTGAAGGCACAAAAACTAATAAGAAAAGGTTGCTATGCTGTTCTAGCACACGTCGAGAAAGTACAAACTGAAGAAAAGAGCATCAATGATGTTCCCGTCGCAAAAGAATTTCCCGATGTATTTCCGAAAGAATTACCGGGATTACCCCCACATCGATCCGTTGAATTTCAAATAGATCTTGTACCAGGAGCTGCATCAATAGCTCGTGCTCCTTACAGACTCGCACCCAGCGAGATGAAAGAACTGCAAAGCCAATTACAAGAACTTTTAGAGCGTGGTTTCATTCGACCAAGCACATCACCGTGGGGAGCTCCTGTTTTGTTTGTCAAGAAGAAAGATGGTACATTCAGGTTGTGTATCAACTACCGAGAGTTGAACAAACTTACCATCAAGAACCGCTACCCACTACCGAGAATTGACGACTTATTTGATCAACTACAAGGCTCGTCTGTTTATTCAAAGATTGACTTACGTTTCGGGTATCATCAAATGCGGGTGAAAGAAGATCATATTCCAAAGACTGCTTTTAGAACACGTTACGGTCATTACGAGTTTATGGTCATGCCGTTTGGTTTAACTAATGCACCAGCTGTGTTCATGAACCTTATGAACCGAGTGTGTGGACCATACCTTGACAAGTTTGTCATTGTTTTCATTGATGACATACTTATTTACTCAAAGAATGACCAAGAACACGGTGAACATTTGAGAAAGGTGTTAGAAGTATTGAGGAAGGAAGAATTGTACGCTAAATTTTCAAAGTGTGCATTTTGGTTGGAAGAAGTTCAATTCCTCGGTCACATAGTGAACAAAAAAGGTATTAAAGTGGATCCGGCAAAGATAGAAACTGTTGAAAAGTGAGAAACCCCGAAAACTCCGAAACACATACGCCAGTTTTTAGGACTAGCTGGTTACTACAGAAGGTTCATCCAAGACTTTTCCAAAATAGCAAAACCCTTTACTGCATTAACGCATAAAGGGAAGAAATTTGAATGGAAGGATGAACAAGAGAAAGCGTTTCAGTTATTGAAGAAAAAGCTAACTACGGCACCTATATTGTCATTGCCTGAAGGGAATGATGATTTTGTGATTTATTGTGACGCATCAAAGCAAGGTCTCGGTTGTGTATTAATGTAACGAACAAAGGTGATTGCTTATGCGTCTAGACAATTGAAAATTCACGAGCAAAATTATACGACGCATGATTTGGAATTAGGCGCGGTTGTTTTTGCATTAAAGACTTGGAGGCACTACTTAGAGGTTTATCATCCCGAAATTTGAGTGAGGTGGTTATGGCTAACAATAAAAATGTTTTCATGACCAATATGAGTTGATAATTAGAGGTTTATCATCATTGAATAATAATGATAAAATAATTCGATTATTCTAAGAATACGAATGAAGCTATCGCAAAAGAGTGAATTGAAGAAAATAAGATTTTCCTTAGCTTTTGACGTAAACAGGGTTGAATTCCGGAATTTAAGGGATTTATAGAAAATCTCCGAAATCGAAAAGATTTGATTCTTCGGTGAGTAAGGAATTTAAGATCTCTATAATTAAATACGGTGATCTGCCTCGATTACTCTATCTGATATTTTCATTATAAATTAAGCTCTTCTGTTCCATTATTCTCACCATTCATATACTTTCTTTCTTAGTTCATACATCCAAAAGATTATGAAAATGCTTAATCCAGTTCTAATCCTTGTTATTTTTTCTAATTATCATTTCTGTCATCCTTCTTTTCAATCTTCCATCAGAAGAATCTGTTTACTTCTACTATTACCTTGGGGTGATACTATTATTAATTATACCGTGTCTTTATATTGCTATTCGTATTGATATCCATGGTTTGTAACCTCCGTGTTGTTATTGGGCTTTATATTTTCTCTTATATTTTGGAGCTCTTTACCTTTTTATTCTCTTCTTGACCTCTAGTAAGGCGAGTAATGGTTCAGAATTCGTAAGTATGGGGTTTCGAATGAACTTCATGTTCTAAACAAGAAAGAACGTAATAGCACGATTTGATTTGTCAAATTACCAGAATAACTGAGAATAGAACTATCAAGAATATATTTTGCTTGATACGTTCAGAAGTTAATCAGAATGAAAGAGTTATGTAACATAGCACATGATGACGTTATAGTCTGTGAATCATCATGTTCCATTAGAAACTCAGCATGACTTACTGTAATATAATCACGTTGATCAAGTGTCATTATATTATACTAACTCATGCATCAATTCCCAACATTACTTCAATAACATTCATATTTTAAGCTCGAAAGTTTACAGAATATAGAAACTAACAGTTTCTATATGATGTAAAACTGATAGCACGAAGAGATTAATGATTTCAGATAAGAATAGTTATGAAAATATCTTCAGAAATATGGAGGATATTTATAATGAAAGAAACGATGATATCTTGAAATTTCTAATATCGAAGGATGGTGAAGAAAATTTATCCGCAAGAGTTTGGAGTCAGAAGCAAGGTATTCGCTAAAGATTTCATCAGAAATAGAATCATCAGGATTCTTTGAAGGCAGGTTTTATTCTATGTGATTTGTCCAAAGTCTCCTTCATGGTTTGCTAAATCTGTTTTCGATTACATATTTTCCATTGAGAGTTTCCAACACTCCATCCTTTATCATCAAACTTTCGATTGTTAAAGTCGTTTACAGTTTTAGTTGTTTCATCAGCACCTCCTAACATTCAGAGAACTGATTTGTAAACTGGGTGTTGTTCAAAATTTCAGAATTGAAGATCATGATTTTAAGAGGTACATGTTGTAGTGACCCGAACTTTTCCATGTTTATATATATATATTAAATGAAATTGTTATTTACATGATTAAGTGTTTCCAACATGTTAAGCAATCAAACTTGTTAAGACTTGATTAATTGAAATAGGTTTCATATAGACAATTGACCACCCAAGTTGACCGGTGATTCACGAACGTTAAAACTTGTAAAAACTATACGATGACATATATATGGTTATATATATAGTTAACATGATTTTATTATAAGTATGTATCTCATTAGGTATTTTAACAATGAGTTATATACATAAAAATGAGACTATTAATTTAAGAAACTCGAAAACGATATATATAACGATTATCGTTATAACAACGTCTTACTAGGTACATATGAATCATATTAAGATATTGATACACTTGGTTAATTATGTTAAATGATAATTAAATATATTATTAAGTGTATTAACAATGAAATACATATGTAAAAATAAGACTACTAACTTAATGAATTCGAAACGAGACATATATGTAACGATTATCGTTGTAACGACATTTAACTGTATATATATCATACTAAGATATATTATATATCATAATATCATGATAATGAAACAATTTAACATCTCATTTGTTATAATAAACAATGGGTTAACAGCATTCAACAAGATCGTTAACCTAAAGGTTTCAAAACAACATTTGCATGTAACGACTAACGATGACTTAACGACTCAGTTAAAATGTATATACATGTAGTGTTTTAATATGTATTCATACACTTCTGAAAGACTTCAATACACTTATCAAAATACTTCTACTTAATAAAAATTCTTACAATTACATCCTCGTTCAGTTTCATCAACAATTCTACTCGTATGCACCTGTATTCGTACTCGTACAATACACAACTTTTAGATGTATGTACTATTGGTATATACACTCCAATGATCAGCTCTTAGCAGCCCATGTGAGTCATATAACACATGTGGGAATCATCATTTGGCAACTAGCATGAAATATCTCATAAAATTACAAAAATATGAGTAATCATTCATGACTTATTTACATGAAAACAAAATTACATATCCTTTATATCTAATCCATACACCAACGACCAAAAACACCTACAAACACTTTCATTCTTTAAATTTCTTCATCTAATTGATCTCTCTCAAGTTCTATCTTCAAGTTCTAAGTGTTCTTCATAAATTCCAAAAGTTCTAGTTTCATAAAATCAAGAATACTTCCAAGATTGCAAGTTTACTTCCAAGTTTTCTAAATCCATTTCAAGTAATCATCAAAGATCAAGAAACCTTTGTTACTTACAGTAGGTTATCTTTCTAATACAAGGTAATAATCATATTCAAACTTTAATTCAATTTCTATAAATATAACAATCTTATTTCGAGTGGAAATCTTACTTGAAATTGTTTTCGTGTCTTGATTCTGCTTCAAGAACTTTCAAGCCATCCAAGGATCCTTTGAAGCTAGATCTATTTTTCTCATTTCTAGTAGGTTTATCCAAGGAACTTGAGGTATTAATGATGTTCATAACATCATTCAATTCATACATATAAAGCTATCTTATTCGAAGGTTTAAACTTGTAATCACTAGAACATAGTTTAGTTAATTCTAAACTTGTTCGCAAATAAAAGTTAATCCTTCTAACTTGACTTTTAAAATCATCTAAACACATGTTCTATATCTATATGATATGCTAACTTAATGATTTAAAACCTGGAAACACGAAAAACACCGTAAAACCAGATTTACGCCGTCGTAGTAACACCGCGGGCTGTTTTGGGTTAGTTAATTAAAAACTATGATAAACTTTGATTTAAAAGTTGTTATTCTGAGAAAATGATTTTTATTATGAACATGAAACTATATCCAAAAATTATGGTTAAACTCAAAGTGGAAGTATGTTTTCTAAAATGGTCATCTAGACGTCGTTCTTTCGACTGAAATGACTACCTTTACAAAAACGACTTGTAACTTATTTTTATGACTATAAACTTATACTTTTTCTGTTTAGATTCATAAAATAGAGTTCAATATGAAACCATAGCAATTTGATTCACTCAAAACGGATTTAAAATGAAGAAGTTATGGGTAAAACAAGATTGGATAATTTTTCTCATTTTAGCTACGTGAAAATTGGTAACAAATCTATTCCAACCATAATTTAATCAACTTGTATTGTATATTATGTAATCTTGAGATACCATAGACACGTATACAATGTTTCGACCTATCATGTCGACACATCTATATATATTTCGGAACAACCATAGACACTCTATATGTGAATGTTGGAGTTAGCTATACAGGGTTGAGGTTGATTCCAAAATATATATAGTTTGAGTTGTGATCAATACTGAGATACGTATACACTGGGTCGTGGATTGATTCAAAATAATATTTATCGATTTATTTCTGTACATCTAACTGTGGACAACTAGTTGTAGGTTACTAACGAGGACAGCTGACTTAATAAACTTAAAACATCAAAATATATTAAAAGTGTTGTAAATATATTTTGAACATACTTTGATATATATGTATATATTGTTAAAGGTTCGTGAATCAACCAGTGACCAAGTCTTACTTCCCGACGAAGTAAAAATCTGTGAAAGTGAGTTATAGTCCCACTTTTAAAATCTAATATTTTTGGGATGAGAATACATGCAGGTTTTATAAATGATTTACAAAATAGACACAAGTACGTGAAACTACATTCTATGGTTGAATTATCGAAATTGAATATGCCCCTTTCTATTAAGTCTGGTAATCTAAGAATTAGGGAACAGACACCCTAATTGACGCGAATCCTAAAGATAGATCTATTGGGCCTAACAAACCCCATCCAAAGTACCGGATGCTTTAGTACTTCGAAATTTATATCATATCCGAAGGGTGTCCCGGAATGATGGGGATATTCTTATTTATGCATCTTGTTAATGTCGGTTACCAGGTGTTCACCATATGAATGATTTTTATCTCTATGTATGGGATGTGTATTGAAATATGAAATCTTGTGGTCTATTGTTACGATTTGATATATATAGGTTAAACCTATAACTCACCAACATTTTTGTTGACGTTTAAAGCATGTTTATTCTCAGGTGAATACTAAGAGCTTCCGCTGTTGAATACTAAAATAAGGACAAGATTTGGAGTCCATGTTTGTATGATATTGTGTAAAAACTGCATTCAAGAAACTGATTTCGATGTAACATATTTGTATTGTAAACCATTATGTAATGGTCGTGTGTAAACAGGATATTTTAGATTATCATTATTTGATAATCTACGTAAAGTTTTTTAAACCTTTATCTATGAAATAAAGGTTATGGTTTGTTTTAAAAATGAATGCAGTCTTTGAAAAATGTCTCATATAGTGGTCAAAACCTCGCAACGAAATCAATTAATATGGAACGTTTTTAATCAATAAGAACGGGACATTTCACATGTTATATATATATATATATATATATATATATATATATATATATATATACACACACACACACATAACTGTTGTTGTAGAATTGTTGCGAGATTCAAAATAATGATTGCTGATTCCCGGTATTTGGTATGGCAATACTTGTTACAAGATGCGGATGAGTATATGATAGGGTTTCAATGAATATAATGATTTTCGGAAAATCAAAGATCAACGGAGTTGCTGGTACATCTTCTGATAATGTCGTGGAATATAAAAGGTTCCTCGGTAACAATAAAAGAGTACACATATATATCAAGGTTATAATAAGGTTGTTTTGAACGAAAAGTGGAAGTTGACTTGCTGGAGCTGTGATAAAATTTTCTACTTTGAAAGGGATTACCAAGTTATCTTGGGTAATAATAATGCTAAAGGAGCTAACACAGATACGGGTTAAATGTTTTACTCAGGTTCCGAGTGTTTTCAGGTGCATAACTATATGCGTCAATCTCTTCTTCCGTAGATGAAGTGCGGTTGGTTCATACTCTCGATTGAGGTGTTTTCAAGAATCATGAAAGGTTTGAACGTAGATTGTAATTGTCAAAATACAAATGAGGTTTAATGATGTGTGCGAGGTGTACTAGGAAATAGTATTATTTTTATAACGAAATACTATTAAATATGATACAATTTTACACAAGATATTTATTTATTTATAGAATGGATATACCTAAACCTTGCTACAACACTTATATGCAGTGTACATAATCGTACAGTAGCGTAGTTTTTAGTAAGTCCGGTTCGTCCACAGGGAACTCTTAAACAAGCTTAACACTATATTAGTTTTAAATTTATAAAAATACAAATATATATATATATAAGTGATATTATTATTATAAAAGGGGGGTTTTTACCGTTTAATGACCGGTTTGTCGATTTTTAAAACTTTAGTCGCAGTTAAAACCTAATGTAAAATATTAAAAATAAATATAACATAATTTAAAGCGTAAGTAAATAACGATAATGAAATTGCGATAAATAAAAATATGATAAATAAAAAGTACGACAATTAAAGAGTACGATAATTAAAAGTGCAATTAAATACAATGACAATAAATAAAAGTGCGATAATTAAAAGTGCAATTAAATATAAAATAAAGGAAATTAAATCTGAAATAAAGGAATTATGCTTATTTAAACTTCCGTAATCATGATGGTTGACGTGTTGATTTTTAGTTTATTCCCATGGGTTAATTATCCTTTGTCCTGGATTATTCAATATGTCCATACGGATTTGTCCATAATAGTCCATCAGTCATAAATAAAAAGTGCGAAAGTCTTCGTCAAATTATTCTTATTCCCGAAGTCAAATATTCCAACTAATTGGGGATTCGAATTGTAACAAGGTCTTAATACTTTGTTTAATGAATACACCAGGTTATCGACTGCGTGTAAACCAAGGTTTTACTACTTTGTTAACAATTACACCAATTACCCTTGAATGTAATCCACCCCTGTTTCAACAAGTCTATTAACTATTAATCCAGTTCCGTGTCCGGTAAAATGAACAATTATTGGTATTTATAGATATCCCGCTCACCGTACCCAGTCAAGCGTATGTGGTTATATATAAATACATCAAATTATAAGTCTATATATTAAATTAACCAGGTGTCATTTAGTTAATATAAAAACCCATTAATAGCCCATAGTCTAATTTTCACAAGTGTCGTTCTTTTGTCCAAACCCCAATTATGGTACAAAGCCCAATTACCCAATTTTAATATATAGTCTAACATCATGATTACTTCGGTATTAAATAAGCATAATAATAACTTAGCTACGAGACATTAATTTAAAAATAACATTAACCATAACTTATAGTGATTAAAAATAGCGTAGCGTTACACGGACAGAATTTCGACTTACACCATTACAACATTCGCTAACATACCCTTATTATTAGAATTTAAAATTAAAATTAAAATTAAAATATAAATATATATATATCTTACGTATGAGAGAAAGAAGAAAAAGATGTGTAAATTTCGTCCAAAACTCGCGAACTTTATAGGACCAGGCCTGGATTTCAGGGCCATGCGATCGCATGGCTTTTGTGCCTCCAGGCCATTCGATCGCATGGTGGTAGGTAACAGCTCACATATTTTTGTTTCTTTGCTTGTCGACATTTTAATAAATAAATATAATATATAAATAATTATAAGAATTATTTAAATATTATATTATATTTATGTGCATAGTTGACTTGTAATTTTTAGTCCGTTGCGTCGAGCGTTGAGAGTTGACTTTGTTCCCGGTTCTGGATTTTTGAACGTCCTTGCGTACAATTTAATATCTTGTACTTTGCATTTTGCGTCTTGTACTCTTGTAATTTTGAGACGTTTTTTATCAATAATTGGAACCACTTTGATTGTATTTTGTATTTTTGAGCTTTTTGGTCGTTTGCGTCTTCAATTCGTCGAATCTGTCTTTTGTCTTCACCTTTTATTAATTAAACGAATATCACTTGTAAATAGAACAATTGCAACTAAAAGCTTGTCTTTCTTGAGGGATAATGATATGAAATATATGTTCGTTTTTAGCATTATCAAATATTCCCACACTTGAGCGTTGCTTGTCCTCAAGCAATATAGTCTTGAAATAAAAATACTAGAATCACTTCTTTATTCTTTACACTTTATACATCAGTGATTTCTTTACGGCGGTATAAACAATGGTAGTAACGATGTGATTTACAGTCCCACATGACTATAAAAATTTAGATCCTTTAAGGAAATTGGATCTTTATGAAAACATTTGATCTTTTAAAAATTTAATCTAGCTTTTACCCTAGATAAGTTTTCCGGAATAACCCTTCACCGGTGTTTGCAAATTGTTTTTGTGGGTTTGGTGGGTTTCAGATTTGAAAATTTTAGCTCAAAACTTGTGGTTTTGTGTCACCCACTTGCTAACCTTGTATTGGGAAAGCAACACGTCCAGTATACTTGCTCTGTATATTACCTTTTGGTAAACTACCGTCCGGTTGTAAAGGAAAGCGTTGAACAAGCAACTGTTAAGGCAATGTCCTGTGACATGCTTTTAATTATGGTCTATAACGTGTTGGATGCAATTACTATCCTTGGTAGGAGCAATAGTAAAGCTCACCCTTATAATTTTTTCGGTTTGGCACAAGGTCCTGTCTTTGACCATATTATGCAACCACCGTTCTTACGGTTGACACCCGATTTGGTTCAGGTAACCTAATGAATTCCAGGTGAATTCCTAGGATTTTACGTTCAATGGTAATGAGTTTTTAGAAAACAAATCGGTTTGCAATTTTGATCAAAATATTTTCTCGTTCAAGCTCGAGTTTAGATATCATCAAATTCCATGAGTTTGTAATTCTCAATCTTTAAAAGTCAATCTCAAGGATTGAGTAATATCAGTCTTAAAAGCTGATTTTTGATCTTTTAAGGAGATTATCCTTTCTGGGGGTCTGATTCATTAGTCTTATCCAGCTAATTTGCACGGCGTCCTCCCCATTTTACGAGACAGATCCTCTCATGGTTAGGATAAGTCTGACCACTTGGCGACTCTGTTTGATGCTGAGGTCTGTGGATTTCCTGCTGATTTTAGAGATGACTTTTCTAGATTTTTCATTAACCTACAGCTGGTCTGGACGACAACTTCATGACCTAAATCAAGAAGCGCGTTTCTTTTTCGGAAGACTTTACTTTCTTTTAATGATGGAATTGATTCATCGTGTAGATCCATCTTTCTTTAAAATATATTACAATTTTCCGGGTAAAATGGTTAATTTTGTCCAAAACAAAAGTATCTTTGTACAAAATATGTGATATATGTTTTAAAGAACTTGGTAAATTTTTAGGTGCTTTAGAGTTTTGTGACGCTGTTTTTATATTTTAGTACCTTTTTAAGTTATTACCATTTGGGATATAGAATTTCTTTTAAGCTTTAATATTTTTAGACGCAACTTTTAATTTTTAGTTTTTAGTTCCTTTTTAAGTTTCGACGCGCTACATTTTTATTTTTATTTTTTGACTTTTTATTTTTCGACGTTTTTCGACGCACTCTTTTTCTTTCTTATTTCTCGACGCTCTAGTTTTTAGGACTTAGATTTTTTTTTTCTATTTCTTATCTAAAATTTCTTTAAATTTAAACGAAAAATTATTTTAAGTGGTTAAATTGATAGACATCAAAATTTTCTGGTTCGTAGTAATAGTTGGATTTGTACGTGGACCGGGTTATTGGAGCCAAACAGTACTCAATTATATTGAGACCAAATGAATCCTGCCCCTCTGCTGCATCTTTTGGCTATTCGAAACGTGGGCAAAATCAGAAAAGTCTATTAATTGGATAACTTATATAATTTTTTCTTTCTTTTTAAAAACTAATAGGATATTCAGTGAATGCACCGAGCAAAACGTTCACCACCTTTTGTACGTTCACCGCCTGTAACTCGATCAAGACATCTAGCAAATATTGTCGCCATTGATTTTTCTTTAGAATCGTCATCCAGTCGACCAAATACTCCAATTCAAATTTCCGATAATCCATTTTTTGAACCCGACCTCACAATTGAGAATCCGGAGAATATTCAGGGACAATTCATAGATCCTGAACCATTAATCTTTCCTCCTGAACCACCAATCATTCAAACAGAGATTGTTGAGGAACCAACCATTAAATCAGAATCCTATAGTGATTCAGATTCAACAAATTCAATCATGGAGAATCTGGAACCTCTAAGTATGGAAGACCGAATGCGAGCTAAACGCACTGGCCAAGGTCACGCAATTACTCAACCAGACATAAATGCGCCAGATTATGAAATAAAGGGACAAATTCTACACATGGTAACTAATCAATGCCAATTTAGTGGTGCGCCGAAGGAAGATCCAAATGAACATCTTCGTACCTTTAATAGGATCTGTACACTATTTAAAATAAGAGAAGTGGAGGATGAACAAATATATCTCATGTTATTTCCCTGGACTTTAAAGGGAGAAGCCAAAGATTGGTTAGAATCGTTACCTGAAGGGGCGATTGATACATGAGATGTTTTAGTTGAAAAATTTCTTAAACAATTCTTTCCAGCGTCTAAAGCCGTGAGACTTCAAGGAGAAATTGTTACGTTCACACAAAAGCCAAATGAAACTCTATATGAGGCGTGGACAAGATTTGAAAAGTTATTAAGAGGATGTCCGCAACATGGTTTAGACACCTGTCAAATAGTACAAATATTCTACCAAGGATGCGACATCACTACAAGGAAAGACATAGACATAGCAGCTGGTGGTTCCATTATGAAGAAAACAGAAACTGATGCTTATAAAATTATTGATAACACTGCTTCCCACTCACATGAGTGGCACCAAGAAAAAGATATCGTTAGATCATCTAAAGCAGCTAGAGCAGATTCTAGCCATGACTTAGATTCCATTTCCGCAAAGATAGATGCTGTCGAGAGACGAATGGAAAAGGTGACTAAAGATATCCACTCAATACGAATTAGTTGTGAGCAGTGTGGAGGACCACATTTGACAAAAGATTATCTCAGTATTAAACTAACAATGGAACAAAGAGAGAATGTTTCATACATAAACCAAAGGCCTGGAAATAATTATCAGAATAATTATCAGCCGCCAAAACCGATCTACAATCAAAACCAGAATTATAACCGAAATGTTCCATAAAACAACCAACAAGGTCCAAGTAATCAACAAGTATCCAACAATACTTACAATCAGCAAAGACCTATTTTTCAAAACAAACCACCACAAACCGATGATAAAAAGCCAAATTTAGAAGATATGATGTCAAAGCTAGTTGAATCTCAAACTCAGTTTTTCACATCTCAGAAACAAATCAATGAACAAAATGCTCAAGCATTTAGAAATCAACAAGCTTCTATTCAAAATCTGGAACAAGAAGTGAGCAACCTAGTAAGGTTAATAGGTGAAAGAAAACCGGGAAGTCTACCTAGTGATACAAATGCTAACCCCCGGAATGAAACAGCTAAAGCCATTACCACGAGAAGTGGTATTACACTTAAACCACCTGAAATACCTGTAATTTCTGATGAAGCTATTCCTACTCCACAAGAACCACAGCCTGAACAAGATAAGGAAACAGAACCGGTAGTTGAAAAGGTTAATGAAGATAACACAGTTAAGGCTAAAACTTATGTTAAACCATACCAACCACCACTTCCTTACCCGAGTAAAATGAGAAAAGAGAGACTTGAAGCCGAGCAATCTAAATTCTTGGATATGTTTAAACAAATAAATGTAAATCTTCCTTTCATTGATGTGATTTCAGGAATGCCTAGATATGCTAAATTCCTGAAAGATCTAATCACAAATAGAAAGAAAATGGAAGAACTCTCGGCTGTTACTATGAATGCTAATTGTTCTGCAGTGCTGTTGAATAAGATACCAGAAAAATTATCAGATCCAGGAAGTTTCACAATTCCATGTTTTCTGGGTAGTCTTAGTTCAATAGAAGCATTGGCAGACTTAGGTGCTAGTATAAATTTAATGTCGTATTCATTATACGCTAAACTAGACCTTGGAGAATTGAAACCAACACGAATAAGCATACAACTAGTCGATAGATCAGTAAAATATCCTAGAGGGATAATGAAGAACATGCTAGTTAAAGTTGGTACTTTAGTATTTTCAATAGATTTTGTTATTCTGGACATGGAAGAAGATTCTCGAGTACCTCTCATATTAGGAAGACCATTCTTAAACACGGCTAAAGCAATAATAGACGTGTTCGGTAAGAAACTGACCCTAAGTATAGAGGACGAGAGTGTTACCTTTTCAGTTGATAGAGCAATGCAACAACCGCAATCTGCAGATGATACATGTTATTATATTTAAACTATAGAATCACATGCAGAATTGTTAGAAGAATTTCCAAAATTACAAGGAACAGGAGAATGTTCTTTAGGAGAAGGAACTGAACCAATTGATGAAACTGAAATGTTAGCTACACTTATGGCTAATGGATATGAACCAACAACAGAAGAAATTCAAATGCTAAAAGAAGAAGACAGATATCGATACAAATCATCGATAGAAGAACCACCGACATTAGAGTTAAAGCCACTTCCAAACCATTTGGAATATGCTTATTTACATGGTGAGTCTGAATTACCTGTAATAATATCGTCTTCTCTTACTGAAAATGAAAAATCACAACTCATTTCTGTGCTAAAAGCTCATAAATCAGCTATTGCATGGAAAATTCATGATATTAAAGGAATAAGTCCTTCGTATTGCACACATAAAATCCTTATGGAAGAAGGTCATAAAAAGTATGTGCAACGCCAACGAAGACTAATATGCAAGATGTTGTTAAGAAAGAAATAATTAAACTGCTTGATGCAGGTTTAATTTATCCAATCTCTGATAGTCCATGGGTAAGCCCAGTTCAATGCGTGCCTAAGAAGGGTGGCATGACTGTCATCACAAATGAGAAAAATGAGCTTATTCCTACTAGGACTGTAACAGGATGGCGTGTTTGTATTGATTATAGAAAATTAAATGACGCCACCAGAAAAGATCACTTTAACTTACGTTTTATTGATCAAATGTTGGAAAGATTAGCCGGAAATAGTTACTATTGTTTTCTTGATGGTTTTTTCGGATATTTTTAAATTCCAATAGCACCCGAGGACCAAGAGAAAACCACATTCACGTGCCCTTATGGTACTTTTGCTTACAAATGCATGCCATTTGGACTTTGCAACGCCCCTGCAACCTTTCAAAGGTGCATGATGGCGATCTTTCACGACATGATAGAAGAATGCATGGAAGTTTTCATGGATGACTTTTCAGTCTTCGGTGATACATTTGAATCATGTCTAGTTAATCTTGAACGAATGCTTATTAGATGCGAACAATCAAATCTAGTTCTTAATTGGGAGAAATGCCATTTCATGGTTAAAGAAGGCATCGTTCTTGGTCATAAAATTTCAAAGGAAGGAATTGAAGTGGATAGAGCTAAAGTAGATGTAATTGCTAAACTTCCACATCCCACCAATGTTAGAGGAGTTAGGAGTTTTCTAGGGCATGCCGGTTTTTACCGACGTTTCATAAAAGATTTTTCTAAAATTGCCACTCCTATGAATAAACTCCTAGAAAAGGATGCTACATTCATCTTTTTAGATGAATGTATCAAATCTTTTAATATTCTTAAAGAAAAACTCACTAATGCGCCGATCATGATAGCACCAAATTGGAATCTACCATTTGAACTAATGTGCGATGCAAGTGATTTTGCAATGGGAGCCGTTTTAGGACAAAGGATTGAAAAACGATTTCAACCTATTTATTATGCTAGTAAGACGTTACAAGGAGCACAAACGAATTATACAACTACTGAAAAAGAACTCCTTGCTATTGTCTTTGCTTTTGACAAATTTCGTTCATATCTCTTTCTAGCTAAAACGGTGGTCTATACCGACCATTCTGCTCTTAGATACCTATTTTCGAAACAAGATGCTAAACCACGATTAATCCGTTAGATCTTACTCTTACAAGAGTTTGATATTGAAATCCGAGATAAAAAGGGAGCAGAAAATCTCGCCGCTGATCATCTTTCTCGTCTTGAAAATCCCGAATTAGAAGTTCTAAATGAATCGGCCATACAAGACAACTTTCCTGATGAATATCTATTGAAGATAGATTATAATGAAATTCCATGGTTTGCAGACTATGCAAACTACTTAGTATGTGAATTCCTTGAAAAAGGATTATCGTACCAAAAACGAAAGAAATTCTTTAGTGATATAAAACACTATTTCTGGGAAGATCCACATTTGTTTAAAAGTTGTCCTGATGGAATAATACGCCGATGTGTATTCGGAGACGAAGCTAGTCAAATCTTAAACCATTGTCACACAGGACCAACAGGAGGGCATTATGGGCCTCAACTTACAGCAAGAAAAGTTTATGATGCTGGATTCTATTGGCCTACAATTTTCAAAGACGCACACCTTCTTTGCAAATCCTGTGATGCTTGTCAAAGGGCCGGAAAAATAAGTCAACGTGATGAAATGCCACAAAATGTCATTCAAGTATGTGAAGTATTTGACATTTGGGGTATTGACTTTATGGGTCCATTTCCAAAATCACATAATAATCTATATATTCTCGTTGCCATTGATTATGTATCTAAATGGGCGGAAGCACAAGCTCTCCCAACTAACAATGCACGAGTTGTAGTCAATTTTTTAAAACGTCTTTTTGCAAGGTTTGGAACACCGAAAGCTTTAATAAGTGATCGGGGAACTCATTTTTGTAATAATCAACTTGAGAAAGTTCTTAAAAGATATGGAGTAACTCATAAAATCTCCACTGCTTATCATCCACAAACAAGTGGACAAGTTGAAAATACCAACCGAGCTTTAAAACGTATTCTAGAGAAAATCGTAGGATCAAATCCGAAGGAATGGTCCATGAAATTAGAGGATGCACTCTGGGCTTTTAGAACAGCCTACAAAACTCCAATTAGAACCACACCTTTTAAACTCGTTTAGGGAAAACCATGTCATCTTCTAGTAGAAATTGAACACAAAGTATTTTGGGCTTTGAAGACATGTAATCTTGATTTACATGAAGCTGGACGTCTACGATTAAGTCAATTAAACGAATTAGAAGAATTAAGACAAGAAGCATACGAAAATTCATTAATCTATAAAGAAAGAACGAAGAAATGGCATGATAAAAGAATCAGAAGTTCAAAAGAATTTAAAGAAGGAGACAGAGTTCTTCTTTTCAATCCACGATTCAAGCTATTTCCTGGAAAATTGAAATCAAGATGGTCTGGACCATTCATAGTCAAAAGAGTTTTCCCATACGGAACAATAGAGTTAATAAATTTAAATGGGATTAAATTTAATGTTAATGGTCACAGAGTTAAACATTACATACATGGTCCGATGGAAGTTGACAATGAAGTCAATCATAATTTCACCACTCAAGAAAACCTTCAAAATGAAAACATAAATATGTTATCAACAACATATGAAAAATCAAAATTGGAAAATAAGGAGGATTCAAATTTGAGTGATGAAGAAGAATTCTTATACAAACCTCCCATTCCAAGAAACGAAGAAAAATGTGAACAAGAAGTTCAATTAGAAGTGAAAGAACACTCGAAAAAGGTTTACAAACCAACTCGACTTACTAAAGCAGGAGACCCGGGTGAATTTATCATTTCTTGCTTGCTTAATGATGGTGCTGTATATAATGGACTCGCAGATTTAGGAGCAAGTGAAAATATTATGCCTCTTTCCTTATACAAAATATTAGGTATGGGTAAATTAAAACTAACCAAAATAGGTGTCCAATCATTTGACCTAACCATTAAACACCCGGTTGGAGTAGCAAATAATTTACTTATTAACGTGGGAAGTTTGACCTTTGTTGCAAACTTCATAGTGATTAATATGGAGGAAAACCTTGATATTCCTCTAATTTTAGGTCGCCCATTTTTAGCAACCACCGAGGCATTCATTGAAGTAAGAGAAGGTAGAATGACACTTAGGGATGGTGATAAATCGATCACCTTTGTGAATCGAAAGTTTAGATCTCCACCAACCAAAACTGTTAGACCAATAAAAACGCATAAGTATGGGGAACATCAAGAAACACTTAATGATGATCCGATCACAAAGAACCCCGTTGATGATAAGAAATTAGATGAACCCATTTTTAACAGTTCAACGAAGAAACTTTATAAATGAATTCACGATGCTAAGATAAAGGAAAACTTTAAGTTATGTAACCGATTAGTATCCAATTTATTGCCAAAAGAAAAGGCGATGTTAGTTGAATTTGTGAAAGCTACGGAGAAAATCAACAAATGAATTGAAGTAAAAGTCAAAGATATACAAGTTGTTGATGATCCAATTGAAAATAACGTTAATCACAATTTCAACTAAGTGTGGGAGGTTCGAATATTTTTAGGGTAATATGTATTTCTATTAGATTTAGATTTTCTATTTTCGTGTAGTTTCCGAGAATGGAACCCGAATGGTCTTTCCCTAGCAGACCCTAAAGAACTAGTCTTCTCCCCCCATTCTGAATTTTTATTTTTTTTGGTTTTACGAGATGAAGACTTCCTGTGAACTAAACCATGGTTTAATGCTACACGCTTTGATCACTCAACGTAATAATGACACCCTTCCAATTGAATTGGTACCATTAATCAGAGGTAATTTAGACGGAGTAAGAAAACAATCCAGAAACGAAAATAATAAGCTACAATTTGGTAAAGGAAAATCAAAATCCGCAGCGAAAAGAAGAGCACGACACCTTGAAAGATGTCACAAATGCGGAAAATGGTCACACGAAGGAAAATGTTCGACGAATCAGACATATTCCAATACCGAATTCGTTACTTTATGCAGAGTTGGACCGTTCATATGTTTCGAAGAAAAAACATTAAATGCTCAAGGTTACGCCTATGTAGCTATGGAAAACCAATTAGTTCAACTCTCTTATGAGTGGGCTAAAGCAGGTCACTAAGAATTCAATTTCACAGGAAAGTATGTACAGTTTTTATTTTTATTTTTATTTTTATTGTTTTTAACCTTTTGATAATAAACGCTAAATTGTTCGCTATAAAGTATTAAATTGGTATTCAATAAAATTAGGTTTTGCGACCGAAATTATTGATATCATACAAAAATTTATTACATCACTGCGAAATTTACTGTTTATTCTTAAGGTATAAATATCTTTAATCAATCAACCCAAAATATTTCAAAAATTCGTCAGGAGTAAAACTAGGTTATGGAACCGAAATTACTTTACCGAAAAGAGGGGCATATATTTTTTGATAATATTTGATTGATTAAAGTGGGATAAAGGACCAAAAAGATTTTTAATTTTATTTTTACCATGTTTTTAAAATTAATATTTAATTATTATTGTAAACTTTTTAAAATCAATATATTTAAGTTTGTAAATATTTGAAAAATTAATATTTTTAATATAAGTTTGTATGTATAAAAAAAAAATTATAATATAAATTTGGTGTGAATTTTTAAAATTTTAATAATATGAATTTTTAATTTTATGCATTTTAAATTTAAGTTTGGTGTGAATTTAAAAACAAAAATTTACTTTATTTCGCTAAGTTAAAAATATGATTTTTAAAATTCATCGTGAGTTGAAGACTAGGTCATTGAACCGAAATTGCTTTACCCAAGGGAGGGACGAGAACTTTTATTATCATTATTTTTAGCCTTATTGAATTAAAGTATGCCAAAAACATAAAAAAAAAAAAACAAACAAACGCCAATATGTTTGGAAACTTCGGTAAAATTTAATCATTTTTCTATGCTAATCACCCTCAATAATTTAAATTGTTACTGATTTCTTGTAAATGAGGGCATTGCAAGATCTTAAGTATGGGAAGGGGTTAAATTCTTTCGGGTTTTAAAAATTTTTGACTTATACACTTGGTTACCCTTAAAAGTACTAGTAACGCAGTAGTTGTATTAGAATCTAGTGCTCTCTGATAATAAAGAACTGTCCTAGTCTTATATACTGACTACCCAATTCTAGTAAAATTTTTCAAAATTTTCAATTAAATGAATTAAAAATCATGTTTATACATATTTATGAACGATAAAACTAGGTGTTAACACCGAAATTATTGTTACCTCGGAAAGGACATAAATTGAGAAACAAACCAAAATGTTAGAATTCATTTAAAATGAAATAGAGGACAATAAAAAGGAAAATAAAAGTCAAGTGTGGGAAAATTTACCAAGTTCTTTAAAACATATATCACATATTTTGTACAAAGATACTTTTTTTTGGACAAAATTAACCATTTTACCCGGAAAAATGTAATATATTTTAAAGAAAGATGGATCTACACGATGAATCAATTCCATCATTAAAAGGAAGTAAAGTCTTCCGAAAAAGAAACGCGCTTCTTGATTTAGGTCATGAAGTTGTCGTCCAGACCAGCTGTAGGTTGACGAAAAATCTAGAAAAGTGATCTCTAAAATCAGCAGGAAATCCACGGACCTCAGCATCAAACAGGATCGCCAAGTGGTCAGACTTATCCTAACCATGAGAGAATCTGTCTTGTAAAATGGGGAGGACGCCATGCAAATTAGCTGGATAAGACTAATGAACCAGATCCCCAGAAAGGATAATCTCCTTAAAGATCAAAATTCAGCTTTTAAGACTGATATTACTCAATCCTTGAGATTGACTTTTAAAGATTGAGAATTACAAACTCATGGAATTCGATGATATCTAAACTCGAGCTTGAACGAGAAAATATTTTGATCAAAATTACAAACCGATTTGTTTTCTGAAAACCCATTTTCAATGCGTTCATTACCATTGAACGTAAAATCCTAGGAATTCATCTGGAATTCATTAGGTCACCTGAACCAAATCGGGTGTCAACCGTAAGAACGGTGGTTGCATAATATGGTCAAAGACAGGACCTTGTGCCAAACCGAAAAAATTATAAGGGTGAGCTTTACTATTGCTCCTACCAAGGATAGTAATTGCATCCGACACGCTATAGACCATAATTAAAAGCATTTCACGGGACATTGCCTTAACAGTTGCTTGTTCAACGCTTTTCTTTACAACTGGACGGTAGTTTACCAAAAGGTAATATACAGAGCAAGTATACTGGACGTGTTGCTTTCCCAATACAAGGTTAGCAAGTGGGTGACACAAAACCACAAGTTTTGAGCTAAAATTTTCAAATCTGAAACCCACCAAACCCACAAAAACAATTTGCAAACACCGGTGAAGGGTTATTCCGGAAAACTTATCTAGGGTAAAAGCTAGATTAAATTTTCAAAAGATCAAATGTTTTCATAAAGATTCAATTTCCTTAAAGGATCCAAATTTTTATAGTCATGTGGGACTGTAAACCACATCATTACTACCATTGTTTATACCGCCGTATAGAAATCACTGATGTACAAAGTGTGAAGAATAAAGAAGTGATTCTAGTATTTTTATTTCAAGACTATATTGCTTGAGGACAAGCAACGCTCAAGTGTGGGAATATTTGATAATGCTAAAAATGAACATATATTTCATAGCATTATCCCTCAAGAAAGACAAGCTTTTAGTTGCAATTGTTCTATTTACAAGTGATATTCGTTTAATTAATAAAAGGTGAAGACAAAAGACAGATTCGACGAATTTAAGACGCAAACAACCAAAAAGCTCAAAAGTACAACATACAATCAAAGTGGTTCCAATTATTGATAAGAAACGTCTCAAAATTACAAGAGTACAAGACGCAAAACGCAAAGAACAAGATATTAAATTGTACGCAAGGACGTTCGAAAATTCGGAACCGGTACCAAAGTCAACTCTCAACGCTCGATGCAACAGACTAAAAATTACAAGTCAACTATGCACATAAATATAATATAATATTTAAATAATTCTTATAATTATTTATATATTATATTTATTTATTAAAACGTCGACAAGCAAAGAAACAAAAATATGTGAGCTGTTACCTACCACCATGCGATCGCATGGCCTGGAGGCACAAAAGCCATGCGATCGCATGGCCCTGAAATCCAGGCCTGGTCCTATAAAGTTCGCGAGTTTTGGACGAAATTTACACATCTTTTTCTTCTTTCTCTCATACGTAAGATATATATATATATATATATATATATATATATATATATATATATATATATATATATATATATATATATATATATATATATATATATATATATATATATATATATATATATATATATATATATATATATATATATATATTTATATTTTAATTTTAATTTTAATTTTAAATTCTAATAATAAGGGTATGTTAGCGAATGTTGTAAGGGTGTAAGTCAAAATTCTGTCCGTGTAACGCTACGCTATTTTTAATCACTGTAAGTTATGGTTAATGTTATTTTTAAATTATTGTCTCGTGGCTAAGTTATTATTATGCTTATTTAATGCTGAGGTAATCATGATGTTAGACTAAATATTAAAATTAGGTAATTGGGCTTTGTACCATAATTGGGGTTTGGACAAAAGAACGACACTTGTGGAAATTATACTATGGACTATTAATGGGTTTTTATATTAACTAAACGATACCTCGTTAATTTAATATATAGACTTATAATTTAACATATTTATATATAACCACATACGCTTGACTGGGTACGGTGGGCGGGATATCTATAAATACCAATAATTGTTCATTTTACCAGACACGGAACTGGATTAATAGTTAATAGACTTGTTGAAACAGGGATGGATTACATTCAAGGGTAATTGGTGTAATTGTTAACAAAGTAGTAAAACCTTGGTTTACACGCAGTCGATAACCTGGTGTAATCATTAAACAAAGTATTAAGACCTTGTTACAATTCGAATCCCCAATTAGTTGGAATATTTGACTTCGGGAATAAGAATAATTTGACGAAGACTTTCGCACTTTATATTTATGACTGATGGACTATTATGGACAAATCCGTATGGACATATCGAATAATCCAGGACAAAGGATAATTAACCCATGGGAATAAACTAAAAATCAACACGTCAACCATCATGATTACGGAAGTTTAAATAAGCATAATTCCTTTATTTCAGATTTAATTGTAGTGACCCGGAAATTTTCGATCAAATTTAAACTTAATCTTTATATGGTTTCGACATGATAAGCAAAGTCTATTTAATTGAATCTCAAAATCTTTGACCATCCTCGACGATTCACGAACGATTGGGTGTAAATAAATATGTAATTATATATGTATACATAAATTCTATACATAAGTAGTAATATATATATATATATATATATATATATATATATATATATATATATATATATATATTGTAAATTATAAATATTAAAGAGTCAATGAGATACATAATTGATAGTAAAATATTGGTAATATTAATATTACTACCATTAATTTCACTATTATTATCAATATTTGTATCATTAATATTATTATATAATGCATATATGAAATTTGATATGTACAAATATTATTATTAATATTAGTATTATAATTATTTTTAATTCTATTGTTATTATTATTATCTGTTTCATTAATATTAGATATTAAAAATTATATAATTAATGTTATCATGATTAATATTATTTATATATTTATTATTAGTATTAATATTATTAATAATTAAAGTATACATTTATTTATATAAATTATAATCAGATACACATGTATACACATATAAAATACAGTGTATATATATTCAAAGATATATACAGATATATATCTATATAAACACCGTATATACATATATAAATGCTAATAAATTGTCTAAATACGTATTCTGTTACAACTCATTTTCAAAACTACAGATGATTGTCCTTCTGTTTAATTGGTCGTACCAATCTATGAGGAATCAGAACCTAAAACAACAGGATAAATCCAAAACTTGTTAACAATCGACATCGTTCTATATTTTTGTGTACGATTGATTCCTCCTGTCAAACTCCATTGTTATTAAACTTAAACAAATCCAGTGTATATGATATCAATTGATTTTACCTTATCACTTTTCAATCACCTTCAATCTTGAACATTCCTTCTTATTTCTTCTTCGATGAACCACCATATCTTACAACTTGCTCGATGTAAACCTCCAACCCATCAACACAAACTCACCACCAATAATAGCATCCGTGAATTTACCTACAAATGCTACTACTTCTTCTTTAACATCACCACTATCTTTTATCACCATTAACAAAACCACAAACCTGTCATGTTTTTCTTTACTATCGTGATCAAACTTAACACCGTTATTGAATCTATTTTCTGTTTTTATTCGAATACAACCACCAACTTAAACCCATTATCGTTGTACACCAACACAAATCCATCGCCATCATTTGATCGCCACTTGAATCCTCACTTCCATCACCTTTCACCACCATCTCTCTTCTCTCTCTCTCTTCTATTTCACTGTTATTATTCGACACCTATCACCCTTCTCATTTCTTGATCACTATCGTAAACCACTTGGGCTAATATATTATTACCGCTATTTTACAATCAAGAACAACCATCACTCATCACCTTCATTTAACCACCACCAACACGATCACCTTCAACAACCACAATCGCTACCCTTGTAAACCACCTCTCCTTGAACTTACTATAAACTGTCACCACTTTGAAACCCATCATCACCATCCCATCGCCTGCCATCCTTGTTTCGATTAAACAACAATCAACACGGGCACTATCTGCTGAAATTTGATGCGTTATAGCTTGGTACCGCTGTTGCATTTTTTTTATATAACATAAAGGAGAAGAATATGTCCACCATTTAAAGTTTGCAACTTGGTTATATAATACTTCAACAGATACAGCACATGATTAAAGCTTATGTAAGAGATGTTTTAACAAAAAGCAAGTGGGGTTGATTACCCTCTCATGGCCGACCAAAAGAGTACCCATTAGGTGGCGTTTAAAGTTTTATTGAAATTATAGATATGTTGTAAGATGATGATTTTGATTAAAAAAGGATGATTATAATTACAATAATGGGAAATGAGTTGGTGAGGAGTTGTTAGGTTGTCGAAAGCAAAAGCAAAGGAAGGGATTAAATTGATCATTTTTTGTGTTAATGCTTGATGTGTCACGAACAGAAAGAGATCAGGAACCAGAATCTTATTTCCCTTTTCAATGTGGGCCGTAAAGCCTTTACTGTTAGGCCAAGTTTCTTTCACTGTTGGGCTATTACTAATCTTGGGCTGATATTTTAATACGTGGGTCGTAAGTTTGTTGGTGGGCTGTGACCCAGATTCGGGTCTTGTTGGATCATTATTACGTATATTAACTAATGAGACACATGATGATAAATACTGAATATAATGATAACAATTATTATGTTATAATACGCGTAATAGAAGGTGATGATAGTTTAGGTGATGATGATTATTAGTCAATAAGGATGATGATAAGAGTTAAGATTATGATGGTGATTAAATTGGTTAGAATAAAAGACCATGTTAATGATGATATCGTGATGATGACTATGTGTATGATGATCATATTATAACAATGGTGATTATACACTCAAGAAGTTGATGTTTAGAAGTCGATGATAGACATATACGTTGATGATGATGATATCATGATGAGCAGGTGATGGTGAAAAGAGATGATGAAATGGTGAAGAAAAAGAGACGAATTTATATATATAGATTAGGGACTAAATCAAGAAAACACGATTAGAGAAATGGTTCAGGTTGTTATCGGGTTAGCGGGACGTCGCGGGTTCAAACCCGGACTTGGGCATTTTTTTAGGACTACTCCTTTGAGGTAGTTACTTATCCATTAACTCTATTAATATTATCATCTTATTATTATTATTATTATTATTATTATTATTATTATTATTATTATTATTATTATTATTATTATTATTAGAATTATCATAATTTTTATCATAATTAGTATTATTTTTATCATTATTATTATTACTATTAATATTAATATATCAAATGAAGATTTTTCTATATAAAAATATATTTATGACATAACACCTAGTCATATTAATACTTTTGTAATAAATATTAATTATCTATATAAAGATAAATATATCTAATTATGTTACTAATAAATCACATAATATAAAATAATAAATAAAAACACTAATAATATATATATTTGTTTGATTACCTTTACATGTATTAATATACAAGATTGAATAATAGGTTCGTGAATCCGAGGCCAACCCTATACTTGTTCAATGTCGTTATATGTATTTTTACTACAAAATACAGTATGGTGAGTTCATTTAATCCCTTTTTACTCATTAAATTTTTGGGCTGAGAATACATGCAAATGCTTTATTAACTGTTTTACAATATTTATATGCATGAGTTTCATTTATTCCTTTTTTAAATGCTTTTGCAATATATATTTTTGGGACTGAGAATACATACGCTGCTTTTATAAATGTTTGACGAAATAGACACAAGTACTTAAAACTACATTCTATGGCGTGATTATTAAACCGAATATACCCCTTTTTATTAAGTCTGGTAATCTAAGAATTAGGGAACAGACACCCTAATTGACGCGAACTCTAAAGATAGATCTATCGGGCCCAACAAGCCCCATCCAAAGTACCGGATGCTTTAGTACTTCGAAATTTATATCATGTCCGAAGGAGGATCCTGGAATGATAGGGATATTCTTATATGCATATTGTGAATGTCGGTTACCAGGTGTTCAATCCATATGAATGATATTTTTGTCTCTATGCATGGGACGTATGTTTATGAGAAATGGGAATATGAAATCTTGTGGTCTATTAAAATTATGAAATGATTATTTATGATAAACTAATGAACTCACCAACCTTTTGGTTGATACTTTAAAGCATGTTTATTCTCAGGTATGAAAGAAATCTTCCGCTGTGCATTTGCTCACTTTAAAGATATTACTTGGAGTCATTCATGACATATTTCAAAAGACGTTGCATTCGGGTCGTTGAGTTCATCAAGATTATTATTAATTTAATTATAGTAAGATATATTACGAAATGGTATGCATGTTGTCAACTTACGATGTAATGAAAGATTGTCTTTTCAAAAATGAATGCAATGTTTGTAAAATGTATCATATAAAGGTCAAGTACCTCGCAATGTAATCAACTATTGTGAATCGCTTGTAATCAATATGGACTTCATCTGGATGGATTAGGACGGGTCATCACAGTTGGTATCAGAGCGGTGGTCTTAGCGAACCAGGTCTTGCATTAGTGTGTCTAACTGATAGTTGTTTAGATGTCTTAGTGAGTCTGGACTTCGACCGTGTCTGCATGTCAAAAGTTTTGATAATCATTTCTAGTCAGAAATCATCTGCTTATCCTCCTTAGGAAATTACCTGCTTATCATTCTTAGTCTAGACACATCTTACTGCATTGATTGCATAAATAGTGTATAGACAAAACTCATATCTTAGCGTATCCGCTAATTCATATCTTAGCATATCTATTACTGTAAACTCTACCTGACATATTCCGTATATTCCTCCGTAACTTATGGGATTTTAGTATTATATATACATATGTAACTTATGTATTGCAGGGTACTAATCTACATCCTATAATCTATTTCTTATCGAAAATCCTTCAGCTGATCGTACGAGATGAATCCCTCAACCATTTCGAGTCCCTCAGATTTCGATAGCTATTTCGATAGTTATTCCGACAGCTATTCCGATATGGATTTCCACTCGAAATCCGAAAGCAGTATAACCAGAATGAATCAACCAATCAGTCATCCTCAATTCATCTGATGGGTTCGTAGTCGACTTAATCAATGGAGACGCGAAGAAGGCGATCCCTTCCACCACCCGAATTTACCTCTTGGCGATGAACCTGAAGCACTTATCGACGAACCTATTTGTAATACTATTTTCTCTCTCATTTCATGAATATCTCGCCAAGATTATATTCTATCCACAATTCTAAACCTTATTCATTCGCTCATTCCAACCGACAATCATCTCGGAATAATAGAAGAAGTCAACAAACTTCGTGCTTGAAAAATAAATTTGGAGAATATGGTGCAAAATTTACCAGCTTCAGCAATATCACTGGCACCAACAGTACCATCTATAACAGCACCAGTACCATCAGTAATCCATGACTCAACATCTCATTCTGTACCTCGAGTATAATCATCATTCTACGTATCGTTCTACATCAATTATCTCCGTTCTTCATGATGATTATGTAATCTCTAATATTTTAGAGATTATGTATTCTAGTTTTAACGATAAATCAAATGAGATTAATATTATATTAACTCATTAAATAAATGATTTTCATCTGAAGAAAATATATATGTAAGTATATTTTCATAAAGATTGTAATTAAAAATTCCTTCGTACAAACTGTTAATGGTGAAAATATTTTAATGGGTAGGTAATACCCGAGGAATATTTAGTTTTCACATTAGTAAGTTACACTGTACATTCTTCGAATCTGATTCAACAGTCATTTACTATCCTACTTACATTCACCGATATACGTATCTGTTCACCGTAAAATAACCCTTTTCATTCAATTTCATATTTGGATTTTAATCTATCAGAATTCAACAAGTGGCATAGTGAAGAAAACATTTGACAAAATAAAATTTGTTAGAAACAAACAAATTACCTATGAGAAGAATTTTGTTACGAATCCACGCTAACTGTTCCTAGCTAACTGGTTACACTTTATTTATCGCAATTTAATTATCGCAATTTACATTCTCGCAATTTTATTTACCGTTATTTAATTTCTGTTATTTATTTTACGCACTTTAAATATCGGGACACGTATACAAGGTTTTGACATATCATATCGACGCATTTATATATATTATTTGGAATAACCATAGACATTCTATATGCAGTAATGAACGAGTTCTCTATACAGGGTTGAGGTTGATTCTACAATAATATATATAATTTGAGTTGTGATCGAGTCTGAGATATGTACACGGGTCACGATACGTATTAATTAATTCGAATATTATATATTAAATTATATATGAATTTTGAATTGCTAACTGTGAACTATCAATCGAGGACTACCAACATTGGACAATTAAAATGAATTAAAATACTGTTTATAACATATGAAACTAAACAAATCTTTAAGTTTGCCACTTGATTTCACCCTAAAACCTCATTTGTATCTTGACGATTACAATCTGCGTCCAAACCTTTTGTAATTCTTGAAAACACCTCAATTGAGAGGATGAACCAACCGCACTTCATCTACGGAAGAAGAGATCGATACATATAGTTATGCACCTGAAAACTCTCGGAAACTGAGTAAACATTTAACACATAGCTGTGTTAATCCCTTTAGTATTATTATTACCCAACATAACTTTGCAATCCCTTTCTAATTTAGCCAATTTTGTCCCAGCTCCAACAAGTCAATTTCGACTTTTCACTCGGAGTAGCTTATTATAACCCTGATATATAAGTTGCCGTTCGTCATCGATACCGGAAAACCGTTTATATCTCACTACATTAGCAGTAAACTTACCAGCAACATCATTGATCTTTGTCTTTATGAAAAGTTATTATATTCATTGAAATCCTATCATCTACTCATCTGCATCTAATGACGAGAATTGCCGTACCAAACACCGAGAATCAGCAATCGATATTTTGAAATCTCGCAGCATGTCTACATCAACAGTTATATGTAAACATATAACATTTATCTCTTAGAATTATGATCTTCCATTCTGAAATTTTGAAAAGCACCCAGTCTACAAATCATTATCTCAAATTCTGAAAAAGCTGAATACAGCAGCACAGATTGTACACGACCTTAACTGTCAAAAGTTTGATGATAAAGAATGGAGTATTGCAAACACTCAATAGAAAATTTAGTACCGAAAAGTGGATTATGTGAAACTATGAAGGAAGCCGTGGACAAATCACAAAGAATAAGTTTGACTTCAAAGAATTCAAATGATTCAATATCTGCTGAAGTCTTTAGCGAATATCTTGCTCCTTACTCTAAACCCTTGCGGACAATAGTTTCCATCATCCTCTGATCTTAGATATTCCAAGATATCATCATATCTTTCATTATAAATATCCTCCATATTTCTGAAGATATTTTTATAACTATTCTTATCTGAAATCATTAAGCTCTTCGTGCTATCAGTGTTACATCATATAGAAACTGTTAGTTTCTATATTCTGTAAACTTTCGAGCTTAAAATATGAATATTATTGAAGTAATGTTGGGAACTGATGCATGAGTTATTATAATATAATGACACTTGATCAACGTGATTATATTACATTAAGTCATGCTGAGTTTCTAATAGAACGTGATGATTCACAGAACATATCGTCATCACGTGCCATGTTACATAACTCTTTCATTCAAATTAACTTCAGAACATATCAAGAAAATATATTCTTGATAGTTCTATTCTCAGTGATTCTGGTAATTTGACAAATCAAATCGTGCCATTACGATTTCCTTCTTAGAACATTAACAATGTTTATTCTGAAGTTTATATCTGTGAATTCTGAACCATTACAAGCGGTGTTTAATCGCAAGAAGAAGAAACGAAGGGACAGAGCTCCAAAATATAAGAGAAAATATAAAGCCCAATAACAACACGGAGGTTACAAACCGTGGATATTAATACGAATAACAATATAAAGACATGAAATAATTAAGAATAGTATTACCCCAAGGTAATAGTAGGAGTAAACAGATTCTTCTGGTGGAAGATTGGAAAGAAGGATGATAGAAACGATGATTAAGAAAACATCAAGGATTAGAATGGGATTAAGCATTTCACAATCTTTTGGATGTATGGACTAAGAAAGAAAGTATATGAATGGTGAGAATAATGAAACGGAAGAGTTTGATTTATAATGAAAAAAAAAATCAGACAGAGTAATCTAGGCAGATCACGGTATTTAATTATAGAGATCTTAAATTCCTTATACGCCGAAGAATCAAATCTTTTAAATTTCGAAGATTTTCTTTAAATCCATTGAATTCCGAAATTCAACCCTCTACGTCAAAACTTAAGACGCACCTTATTTTCTAAATTCAACCCTGACTCTGTCAAAAGTTAAGACGCACCTTATTCTCTAAATTCAACCGTGACTATGTCATTGGTTAATACGAACTTGCATTTCTTCATTTCACTCTTTTGCGATAGCTTCACTCGTACGCTTCACATGATCGAATTGTTTTATCTATATTAATCAATAATGATAAAACTCTAACTCATATTCGTCATGAAAACATTCTTATTGTTAGCCATGACGACCTCACTCAAATTTCGGGACGAAATTTCTTTAACGGGTAGGTACTGTAGTGACCCGGAAATTTCCGATCAAATTTAAACTTAATCTTTATATGGTTTCGACATGATAAGCAAAGTCTATTTAATTGAATCTCAAAATCTTTGAACTGTTTACATGGATACATTTAAACCTATGACCATCCTCGACGATTCACGAACGATTGGGTGTAAATAAATATGTAATTATATATGTATACATAAATTCTATACGTAAGTAGTAATATATATATATATATATATATATATATATATATATATTGTAAATTATAAATATTAAAGAGTCAATGAGATACATAATTGATAGTAAAATATTGGTAATATTAATATTACTACCATTAATTTCACTATTATTATCAATATTTGTATCATTAATATTATTATATAATGCATATATGAAATTTGATATGTACAAATATTATTATTAATATTAGTATTATAATTATTATTAATTCTATTGTTATTATTATTATCTGTTTCATTAATATTAGATATTAAAAATTATATAATTAATGTTATCATGATTAATATTATTTATATATTTATTATTAGTATTAATATTATTAATAATTAAAGTATACATTTATTTATATAAATTATAATCAGATACACATGTATACACATACAAAATACAGTGTATATATATTCAAAGATATATACAGATATATATCTATATAAACACCGTATATACATATATAAATGCTAATAAATTGTCTAAATACGTATTCTGTTACAACTCATTTTCAAAACTACAGATGATTGTCCTTCTGTTTAATTGGTCGTACCAATCTATGAGGAATCAGAACCTAAAACAACAGGATAAATCCAAAACTTGTTAACAATCGACATCGTTCTATATTTTTGTGTACGATTGATTCCTCCTGTCAAACTCCATTGTTATTAAACTCAAACAAATCCAGTGTATATGATATCAATTGATTTTACCTTATCACTTTTCAATCACCTTCAATCTTGAACATTCCTTCTTATTTCTTCTTCGATGAACCACCATATCTTACAACTTGCTCGATGTAAACCTCCAACCCATCAACACGAACTCACCACCAATAATAGCATCCGTGAATTTACCTACAAATGCTACTACTTCTTCTTTAACATCACCACTATCTTTTATCACCATTAACAAAACCACAAACCTGTCATGTTTTCTTTACTATCGTGATCAAACCTAACACCGTTATTGAATCTATTTTCTGTTTTTATTCGAATACAACCACCAACTTAAACCCATTATCGTAGTACACCAACACAAATCCATCGCCACCATTTGATAGCCACTTGAATCCTCACTTCCATCACCTTTCACCACCATCTCTCTTCTCTCTCTCTCTTCTATTTCACTGTTATTATTCGACACCTATCACCCTTCTCATTTCTTGATCACTATCGTAAACCACTTGGGCTAATATATTATTACCGCTATTTTACAATCAAGAACAACCATCACTCATCACCTTCATTTAACCACCACCAACACGATCACCTTCAACAACCACAATCGCTACCCTTGTAAACCACCTCTCCTTGAACTCACTATAAACCGTCACCACTTTGAAACCCATCATCACCATCCCGTCGCCTGCCACCCTTGTTTCGATTAAACAACAATCAACACGGGCACTATCTGCTAAAATCTGATGCGTTATAGCTTGGTACCGCTGTTGCATTTTTTTTTATATAACATAAAGGAGAAGAATATGTCCACCATTTAAAGTTTGCAACTTGGTTATATAATACTTCAACAGATACAACACATGATTAAAGCTTATGTAAGAGATGTTTTAACAAAAAGCAAGTGAGGTTGATTACCCTCTCATGGCCGACCAAAAGAGTACCCATTAGGTGACGTTTAAAGTTTCATTGAAATTATAGATATGTTGTAAGATGATGATTTTGATTAAAAAAGGATGATTATAATTACAATAATGGGAAATGAGTTGGTGAGGAGTTGTTAGGTTGTCGAAAGCAAAAGCAAAGGAAGGGATTAAATTGATCATTTTTTGTGTAAATGTTTGATGTGTCACGAACAGAAAGAGATCAAGAACCAGAATCTTATTTCCCTTTTCAATGTGGGCCGTAAATCCTTTACTGTTGGGCCAGGTTTCTTTCGCTGTTGGGCTGTCACTAATCTTGGGCTGATATTTTAATACGTGGGCCGTAAGTTTGTTGGTGGGCTGTGACCCAGATTCGGGTCTTGTTGGATCATTATTAAGTATATTAACTAATGAGACACATGATGATAAATACTGAATATAATGATAACAATTATTATGTTATAATACGCGTAATAGAAGGTGATGATAGTTTAGGTGATGATGATTATTAGTCAATAAGGATGATGATAAGAGTTAAGATTATGATGGTGATTAAATTGATTAGAATAAAAGACCATGTTAATGATGATGTCATGATGATGACTATGTGTATTATGATCATATTATAACAATGGTGATTATACACTCAAGAAGTTGATGTTTAGAAGTCGATGATAGACATATACGTTGATGATGATGATATCATGATGAGCAGGTGATGGTGAAAAGAGATGATGAAATGGTTAAGAAAAAGAGACGAATTTATATATATAGATTAGGGACTAAATCAAGAAAACACGATTAGAGAAATGGTTCAGGTTGTTATCAGGTTAGCGGGACGTCGCGGGTTCAAACCCAGACTTGGACATTTTTTTAGGACTACTCCTTTGAGGTAGTTACTTATCCATTAACTCTATTAATATTATCATCTTATTATTATTATTATTATTATTATTATTATTATTATTATTATTATTATTATTATTATTATTATTATTATTATTATTATTAGAATTATCATAATTTTTATCATAATTAGTATTATTTTTATCATTATTATTATTACTATTAATATATCAAATGAAGATTTTTCTATATAAAAATATATTTATGACATAACACCTAGTCATATTAATACTTTTGTAATAAATATTAATTATCTATATAAAGATAAATATATCTAATTAAGTTACTAATAAAACACATAATATAAAATAATAAATAAAAACACTAATAATATATATATTTGTTTGATTACCATTACATGTATTAATATACGTGATTGAATAATAGGTTCGTGAATCCGAGGCCAACCCTATACTTGTTCAATGCCGTTATATGTATTTTTACTACAAAATACAGTATGGTGAGTTCATTTAATCCCTTTTTACTCATTACATTTTTGGGCTGAGAATACATGCAAATGCTTTATTAACTGTTTTACAATATTTATATGCGTGAGTTTCATTTGTTCCTTTTTTAAATGCTTTTGCAATATATATTTTTGGGACTGAGAATACATGCGCTGCTTTTATAAATGTTTGACGAAATAGACACAAGTACTTAAAACTACATTCTATGGCTGGATTATTAAACCGAATATGCCCCTTAAGTTTGGTAATCTAAGAATTAGGGAACAGACACCCTAATTGACGCGAACTCTAAAGATAGATCTATCGGGCCCAACAAGCCCCATCCAAAGTACCGAATGCTTTAGTACTTCGAAATTTATATCATGTCCGAAGGAGGATCCCGGAATGATGGGGATATTCTTATATGCATATTATGAATGTCGGTTACCAGGTGTTCAATCCATATGAATGATATTTTTGTCTCTATGCATGGGACGCATGTTTATGAGAAATGGGAATATGAAATCTTGTGGTCTATCAAAATTATGAAATAATTATTTATGATAAACTAATGAACTCACCAACCTTTTGGTTGACACTTTAAAGCATGTTTATTCTTAGGTATGAAAGAAATCTTTAGTTGTGCATTTGTTCACTTTAAAGATATTACTTGGAGTCATTCATGACATATTTCAAAAGACGTTGCATTCGGGTCGTTGAGTTCATCAATATTATTATTAATTTAATTATAGTAAGATATATTACGAAATGGTATGCATGTTGTCAACTTACGATGTAATGAAAGATTGTCTTTTCAAAAACGAATGCAATGTTTGTAAAATGTATCATATAAAGGTCAAGTACCTCGCGATGTAATCAACTGTTGTGAATCGCTTGTAATCAATATGGACTTCTTCCGGATGGATTCGGACGGGTCATCACATTAATTTCCTTTATTTTATATTTAATTGCACTTTTAATTATCGCACTTTTATTTATTGTCATTGTATTTAATTGCACTTTTAATTATCGTACTCTTTAATTGTCGTACTTTTTATTTATCACATTTTTATTTATCGCAATTTCATTATCGTTATTTACTTTACGCTTAAAATTAAGTTATATTTATTTTTAATATTTTACATTAGGTTTTAACTGCGACTAAAGTTTTAAAAATTGACAAACCGGTCATTAAACGGTAAAAACCCCCTTTTATAATAATAATATCACTTATATATATTTGTATTTTTATAAATTTAAAACTAATATAGCGTTAAGCTTGTTTAAGAGTTCCCCGTGGACGAACCAGACTTACTAAAAACTACACTACTGTACGATTAGGTACACTGCTTATAAGTGTTGTAGCAACGTTTAGGTATATCCATTCTATAAATAAATAAATATCTTGTGTAAAATTGTATCATATTTAATAGTATTTCGTTATAAAAATAATACTATTTCCTAGTACACCTCGCACACATCAAGTATTTTTGGTCATGAAATACTATTAAAAGCCAAGTGTGGGAAAATTTAACATTTACTAGTACACCTTTTATTTTCATTTATCCCACTTTAATCAATCAAATATTATCAAAAATACTTGATGTGCGTAGAGGTGTATACGAAATAGTTATATTTTTATTAGGAAATACTATTAAATACGATACAATTTTACACAAGTTATTTATTTATTTATAGAATTGATATACCTAAACCTTGCTACAACACTTATAGGCAGTGTACCTAATCGTACAGTAGTGTAGTTTTTAGTAAGTCCGGTTCCTTCCACAGGGAAAATAAAACAAGCTTAACGCTATAATTTTAAAAACTATATTTGTAAAAATACAAAAATATATATAAGTAGTATTATTATTATAAAAGGGGGTTTTTACCGTTTAATGACCGGTTTGTCGATTTTAAAACTTTAGTCGTAGTTAAAACCTAATGTAAAATATTAAATAAATAAAAGACTTAATTTAAAGAGTAAAGTAAATAACGATAATGAAATTGCGATAAATAAAAATGCGATAAATAAAAAGTACGACAATTAAAGAGTACGATAATTAAAAGTGCAATTAAATATAATGACAATAAATAAAAGTGCGATAATTAAAAGTGCAATTAAATATAAAATAAAGGAAATTAAATATGAAATAAAGGAATTATGCTTATTTAAACTTCCGTAATCATGATGTTTGACGTGTTGTTTTTAGTTTATTCCCATGTGTTAATTGTCCTTTGCCCTGGATTATTCGATATGTCCATATGGATTTGTCCATAATAGTCCATCAGTCATAAATATAAAGTGCGAAAGTCTTCATCAAATTATTCTTATTCCCGAAGTCAAATATTCTTACTAATTGGGGATTCGAATTGTAACAAGGTTTTAATACTTTGTTTAATGAATACACCAGGTTATCGACTGCGTGTAAACCAAGGTTTTACTACTTTGTTAACAATTACACCAATTACACTTGAATGTAATCCACCCCTGTTTCAACAAGTCTATTAACTATTAATCAAGTTTCGTGTCCGGTAAAATGAACAATTATTGGTATTTATAGATATCCCGCCCACCGTACCCAGTCAAGCGTATGTGGTTATATTTAAATACATCAAATTATAAGTCTATATATTATATTAACGAGGTATCGTTTAGTTAATATAAAAACCCATTAATAGCCCATAGTCTAATTTCCACAAGTGTCGTTCTTTTGTCCAAACCCCAATTACGGTACAAAGCCCAATTACCCAATTTTAATATTTAGTCTAACATCATGATTACTTCGGCATTAAATAAGCATAATAATAACTTAGCTACGAGACATTAATTTAAAAATAACATTAACCATAACTTACAGTGATTAAAAATAGCGTAGCGTTACACGGACAGAATTTCGAATTACACCCTTACAACATTCGCTAACATACCCTTATTATTAGAATTTAAAATTAAAATTAAAATTAAAATTAAAATTAAAATATAAATATATATATATATCTTACGTATGAGAGAAAGAAGAAAAAGATGTGTAAATTTCGTCCAAAACTCGCGAACTTTATAGGACCAGGCCTGGATTTCAGGGCCATGCGATCGCATGGCTTTTGTGCCTCCAGGCCATGCGATCGCATGGGGGTAGGTAGCAGCTCACATATTATTGTTTCTTTGCTTGTCGACGTTTTAATAAATAAATATAATATATAAATAATTATAAGAATTATTTAAATATTATATTATATTTATGTGCATAGTTAACTTGTAATTTTTAGTCCGTTGCATCGAGCGTTGAGAGTTGACTTTGGTCCCGGTTCTGGATTTTCGAACGTCCTTGCGTATAATTTAATATCTTGTACTTTGCGTTTTGCGTCTTGTACTCTTGTAATTTTGAGACGTTTCTTATCAATAATTGGAAACACTTTGATTGTATTTTGTACTTTTGAGCTTTTTGGTCGTTTGCGTCTTCAATTCTTCGAATCTGTCTTTTGTCTTCACCTTTTATTAATTAAACGAATATCACTTGTAAATAGAACAATTGCAACTAAAAGCTTGTCTTTCTTGAGGGATAATGCTATGAAATATATGTTCGTTTTTAGCATTATCAAATATTCCCACACTTGAGCGTTGCTTGTCCTTAAGCAAGAAATCAGTAACAATTTAAATTATTGAGGGTGATTAGCGTAGAAAAATGATTAAATTTTACCAAAGTTTCCAAACATATTGGCGTTTGTTTGTTTGTTTTTTTTTTTTTTTTTTTATGTTTTTGGTGCTATGAAAGTATTTTTATTTTTAGTTTATAAAAATATAAATTTTATTTCAAAAATACTTGATGTGTGCGAGGTGTACTAGGAAATAGTATTATTTTTATAACGAAATACTATTAAATATGATACAATTTTACACAAGATATTTATTTATTTATAGAATGGATATACCTAAACCTTGCTACAACACTTATAGACAGTGTACCTAATCGTACAGTAGTGTAGTTTTTAGTAAGTCTAGTTCGTCCACAGGGAACTCTTAAACAAGCTTAACGCTATATTAGTTTTAAATTTATAAAAATACAAATATATATAAGTGATATTATTATTATAAAAGGGGGTTTTTACCGTTTAATGACCGGTTTGTCTATTTTTAAAACTTTAGTCGCAGTTAAAACCTAATGTAAAATATTAAAAATAAATATAACTTAATTTAAAGCGTAAAGTAAATAACGATAATGAAATTGCGATAAATAAAAATGCGATAAATAAAAAGTACGACAATTAAAGAGTACGATAATTAAAAGTGCAATTAAATGCAATGACAATAAATAAAAGTGCGATAATTAAAAGTGCAATTAAATATAAAATAAAGGAAATTAAATCTAAAATAAAGGAATTATGCTTATTTAAACTTCCGTAATCATAATGGTTGATGTGTTGATTTTTAGCTTATTCCCATGGGTTAATTATCCTTTGTCCTGGATTATTCGATATGTCCATACGGATTTGTCCATAATAGTCCATCAGTCATAAATATAAAGTGCGAAAGTCTTTGTCAAATTATTCTTATTCCCGAAGTCAAATATTCCAACTAATTGGGGATTCGAATTGTAACAAGGTCTTAATACTTTGTTTAATGAATACACCAGGTTATCGACTGCGTGTAAACCAAGGTTTTACTAAAGAGTTTGGAGTCAGAAGCAAGGTATTCGCTAAAGATTTCATCAGAAATAGAATCATCAGGATTCTTTGAAGGCAGGTTTTATTTTTATAACGAAATACTATTAAATATGATACAATTTTACACAAGATATTTATTTATTTATAGAATGGATATACCTAAACCTTGCTACAACACTTATAGGCAGTGTACATAATCGTACAGTAGCGTAGTTTTTAGTAAGTCCGGTTCGTCCACAGGGAACTCTTAAACAAGCTTAACGCTATATTAGTTTTAAATTTATAAAAATACAAATATATATATAAGTGATATTATTATTATAAAAGGGGGTTTTTACCGTTTAATGACCGGTTTGTCGATTTTTAAAACTTTAGTCGCAGTTAAAACCTAATGTAAAATATTAAAAATAAATATAACTTAATTTAAAGCGTAAGTAAATAACGATAATGAAATTGAGATAAATAAAAATGCGATAAATAAAAAGTACGACAATCAAAGAGTACGATAATTAAAAGTGCAATTAAATACAATGACAATAAATAAAAGTGCGGTAATTAAAAGTGCAATTAAATATAAAATAAAGGAAATTAAATCTGAAATAAAGGAATTATGCTTATTTAAACTTCCGTAATCATTATGGTTGACGTGTTGATTTTTAGTTTATTCCCATGGGTTAATTATCCTTTGTCCTGGATTATTCGATATGTCCATACGGATTTGTCCATAATAGTCCATCAGTCATAAATATAAAGTGCGAAAGTCTTCGTCAAATTATTCTTATTCCCGAAGTCAAATATTCCAACTAATTGGGGATTCGAATTGTAACAAGGTCTTAATACTTTGTTTAATGAATACACCAGGTTATCGACTGCGTGTAAACCAAGGTTTTACTACTTTGTTAACAATTACACCAATTACCCTTGAATGTAATCCACCCCTGTTTCAACAAGTCTATTAACTATTAATCCAGTTCCGTGTCCGGTAAAACGAACAATTATTGGTATTTATAGATATCCCGCCCACCGTACCCAGTCAAGCGTATGTGGTGATATATAAATACGTCAAATTATAAGTCTATATATTAAATTAACGAGGTATCGTTTAGTTAATATAAAAACCCATTAATAGCCCATAGTCTAATTTCCACAAGTGTCGTTCTTTTGTCCAAACCCCAATTATGGTACAAAGCCCAATTACCCAATTTTAATATTTAGTCTAACATCATGATTACTTCGGCATTAAATAAGCATAATAATAACTTAGCTACGAGACATTAATTTAAAAATAACATTAACCATAACTTACAGTGATTAATAATATTTAGGTTTTAACTGCTTTCCCAAATAATATATATAAATGCGTCGATATGATATGTCAAAACCTTGTATACGTGTCCCAATATTTAAAGTGCGTAAAATAAATAACAGAAATTAAATAACGATAAATAAAGTGCGTAAAGTAAATAACAGAAATTAAATGACGATAAATAAAATTGCGAGAATGTAAATTGCGATAAAATAAATTGTGATAATTAAATTGCGATAAATAAATTGCGATAAATAAAATGTAATCAGTTAGCTAGGATTTTGTTAGCCTGGATTCTTAACAAAATTTCTCATAGTTAATTTGTTTGTTTCTAACAAATTTTATTTCGTCCAATGTTTTCTTCATTATGCCACTTGTCGGATTCTGATAGGTCAAAATCCAAATATGAAATTGAATAAAAATGGTTGTTCTGTGATGAACGGATTCGTATAGCTGTAGTTGCAAGTAGGATAGTAAATGACTGTTGAATCAGATTCGAAGAATGTACAGTGTAACTTATTAATGTGAAATCTAAATATTCCTCGGGTATTACCTACCCGTTAAAATATTTTCACCATTAACAGTTTGTACAATAAAAATTTTAATTACAATCTTTATGAAAACATATATACATATATATTTTCTTCAGACGTAATTATGGATTTAATGAGTCAATGTGATATTAAACTCATCAGAATTACGGCTAGAACTAGAGTACATAATCTCTAAAACATTAGAGATTACATATTTTCCATGAAGGATGGAGATAGTTTATGTAGAACGATTCGGAGAACGATAATTATGCTTGAGGTATAGATTACGAGGTTGAGACGTGTAATGATGTTGTTGTTATTGGTACTGGTTTATGCTGCTGGTGCTGCTGATGGTGGTACTGTTGCTGTCGGTGCTACAAGTGTTGTTTGTGCTGAGGTTGGTAATGATGTTGGTGTAGTAAGTATAGCTTGTTGATCACTCACCATTCTTGTCAGGTTTTATATCCTACCCTCTATCATTTCTATCCATCCACTCATCTGATTCGATAGATCTTGATTATCAATTCGAAGTTCCCTAACTTCTTCTAATATTCCCCTTCGATTGGTATTCGAAAGTAGAGGTTGAATATTTTCTGAGATTGCAGTAATGCGACCTTCGAGGTGGAAAACTTTAGCAAGAAGGGTGAATACAATGTTATGCATAGGTTCACCGGTGAGTACATCGTTTTCTCCGATGTTAGGAGGTAAGTTTGGTTCGCAGTAGGGCTCGCCTTCTTCATTTCTCCATCGAGTGAGTAAGTCTCGGACCCACCCCCATCTCCTCCAGAAAGAAAAATAACTAAATGGTTGAGAAACTTCTGGTTCATTGACTTCGGAGTCTACTTCAATATACATCTCGAAATCGCTTCCGGAACTAATGGAGTCCAAGCTAGGTGTAGGATCCATCTCTCACGATCAGTTAAAGAGTTTTGATATGAAATGATTTTCAAATATCGAATGATATTCTAATTATATATAGAATATCTATACATATTCCAAAGATCCCGTGAATCACTTCTTTATTCTTCACACTTTGTACATCAGTGATTTCTATACGGCGGTATAAACAATGGTAGTAACGATGTGGTTTACAGTCCCACATGACTATAAAAATTTAGATCCTTTAAGGAAATTGGATCTTTATGAAAACATTTGATCTTTTGAAAATTTAATCTAGCTTTTACCCTAGATAAGTTTTCCGGAATAACCCTTCACCAGTGTTTGCAAATTGTTTTTGCGGGTTTGGTGGGTTTCAGATTTGAAAATTTTAGCTCAAAACTTGTGGTTTTATGTCACCCACTTGCTAACCTTGTATTGGGAAAGCAACACGTCCAGTATACTTGCTCTGTATATTACCTTTTGGTAAACTATCGTCCGGTTGTAAAGGAAAGCGTTGAATAAGCAACTGTTAAGGCAATGTCCCGTGACATGCTTTTAATTATGGTTTATAACGTGTCGGATGCAATTACTATCCTTGGTAGGAGCAATAGTAAAGCTCACTCTAATAATTTTTTCAGTTTGGCACAAGGTCCTGTCTTTGACCATATTATGCAACCACCGTTCTTAGGTTGACACCCGATTTGGTTCAGGTGACCTAATGAATTCCAGGTGAATTCCTAGGATTTTACGGTCAATGGTAATGAACGCATTGAAAATGGGTTTTCAGAAAACAAATTGGTTTGTAATTATGATCAAAATATTTTCTCGTTCAAGCTCGAGTTTAGATATCATCGAATTCCAGGAGTTTGTAATTCTCAATCTTTAAAAGTCAATCTCAAGGATTGAGTAATATCAGTCTTAAAAGCTGATTTTTGATCTTTTAAGGAGATTATCCTTTCTGGGGGTCTGATTCATTAGTCTTATCCAGCTAATTTGCACGACGTCCTCCCCATTTTACGAGACAGATCCTCTCATGGTTAGGATAAGTCTGACCACTTGGCGACCCTGTTTGATGCTGAGGTCCGTGGATTTCCTGCTGATTTTAGAGATGACTTTTCTAGATTTTTCGTCAACCTACAGCTGGTCTGGACGACAACTTCATGACCTAAATCAAGAAGCGTGTTTCTTTTTCGAAAGACTTTACTTCCTTTTAATGATGGAATTGATTCATCGTGTAGATCCATCTTTCTTTAAAATATATTACAATTTTTCGGGTAAAATGGTTAATTTTGTCCAAAACAAAAGTATCTTTGTACAAAATATGTGATATATGTTTTAAAGAACTTGGTAAATTTTCCCACACTTGGCTTTTATTTTCCTTTTTATTGTCCTCTATTCCATTTTAAATGAATTCTAATATTTTGGTTTGTTTCTCAATTTATGTCCTTTCCGAGGTAATAATAATTTCGGTGTTAACACCTAGTTTTATCGTTCATAAATATGTATAAACATGATTTTTAATTCATTTAATTGAAAATTTTGAAAAATTTTACTAGAATTGGGTAGTCAGTATATAAGACTAGGGCTGTTCTTTATTATCAGAGAGCACTAGATTCTAATACAACTACTGCGTTACTAGTACTTTTAATGGTAACCAAGTGTATAAGTCAAAAATTTTTAAAATCCGAAAGAATTTAACCCCTTCCCACACTTAAGATCTTGCAATGCCCTCATTTGCAAGAAATTAGTAACAATTTAAATTATTGAGGGTGATTAGCGTAGAAAAATGATTAAATTTTACCAAAGTTTCCAAACATATTGGCCTTTGTTTGTTTTTTTTAATAATATAAAACCTTATAACTTATAAAACACATAATTAATAAAATTTTAAAAATTTGTTTCTTTTTAGGATGAGGGCGTTTCGGATCGTTGTCCTAGTCCGTCCCTCGACAAAATTTTAAAATTCGTCAATTCAAAGCGCGGTTTTAAAAGTAAAGATTTTTGGGGTTTTTTTTTTTGGCATACTCTAGTTCAATAAGATTAAAAATAATGATAATAAAAGTTCTCGTCCCTCCCTCGGGTAGAGCAATTTCGGTTCAACGACCTAGTCTTCAACTCACGACGAATTTTAAAAATCAAATTTTTAACTTAACGAAATAAAGTAAATTTTTGTTTTTAAATTCACACCAAACTTAAATTTAAAATGCATAAAATTAAAAATTCATATTAAAAATTCACACCAAACTTAAATTATATTTTTATTTTTATACATACAAACTTATATTAAAAATATTAATTTTTCAAATATTTACAATTTTAAATATAGTGATTTAAAAAGTTTACAATATTATTTTAATATTAATTTTAAAAACAAAGTAAAAATAAAATTAAAAATATTTTTGGTCTTTTATCCCACTTTAATCAATCAAATATTATCAAAAACATACGCCCCTCTTTTAAGTAAAGTAATTTCGGCTATATTACCTAGTTTTACTCCTGACGAATTTCTGAAATATTTTGGGTTGATTGATTAAAGATATTTGTACCTTAAGAATAAACGGTAAATTTCGCAGTGATGTAATAAATTTTTGTATGATATCAATAATTTCGGTCACGCATACCTAATTTTATCGAATACCAATTTAATACTTTATAGCAAACAAATTAGCATTTATTATCAAAAGGTTAAAAATTGATGGAATTTAACAAGTTCATAAAACATGTTCTTCTAGTTAACAAAATTACAAAACCAATTTGTAGTAGTGTTAAAGCAAGCGGAAGCAAAAGTTAGGTTCATGTTTATATGTTTAACCATTTAGTTAAATTCCATGTTAATATCAAGTCTTGAAACATATGCTTACATACAAGAACAAGGAAGTAAGATATATATACCTCCTCAAGCTAGTTGAGGGTTATTTTCAAGTGAGAAAGTTGATGATGAAGATGATGAAAATGAAGCTTCTAACTTGAAGCCTCAAGCAAGTAATACCCCAAGCCTTTAACTCCAAACCTTTGTACTTTAGTTAGGATTTATTAACACTTGATTGGAGCTTGCAAAAACCAAATTTTGATCACCCTTTCACCCAAAAAATGCCACGGCCAGGCAGCAAAAGAAAGAAGGTCTTGTGCAGTTTTTTTTTGCTCTCTATTTTGATGTGTATTTGCAAGTGTATCTTTTTCAAAGAGTCAAGCATGCATGTATATGGGAAATGGGATATGTAATTGACCAAGAAAAGGAATCTAGCACACTTGCTTCCAACTCCAATGCCACTACTCCCTTTGTTTATAAAAGTTAATTTTTATAAAAGTTAGATTTTATAAAATTTAATTTTTATAAACTTCCATATTTATTTATGTACATATCATTATATAAAACCCATCTATATAAAATGTAACATAAATTTATTAATTATTTAACCTATAAATAATTAAATCCATATTATATAAATTATTCCATAATTTATACATATATATATACATGTACACATCAAGTAGTATTTAAGAAAACCATTTTTCTTAAAGTTCAAGTGTCGCGTATTTAATCAATGATCCAATCGCTAAGATCAAATACGAATAAGGGTTTGGTAAGCTTGTTATTGGGTATGACCCGACTTGGATCAAAACATATTAGCCACGTTAATTTAATATGTCTCTCGGGCATACGAAATTCCATCAATCTCCCACTTGCACGAGAAACATAAGAAATTAACGCAAGTGATGGATACCACCTAACGACCGTCCATCACCCCCAATATGTTATGACTTTGTGCCATTCAATAACATCATCCTTTTCGAGTTCCATCTCGAATATGAATAGGTGAATCTTTCATCATTTCCTTTCGTCCTAGATGTCATGTTAAATCTAAGAGATATAGAATGATCACTCTCCTTTAGATTTAACTTTATCAGGCCTTAGACATCTGACTCTCAACGAATAAGAGGGACAAATTCCATCTTAACTACATACGTCCTAAACATATACCTTGCATTATATCTGAGCTCTTCCTTATGAACTACCATATTTCAGAATAGCGAAGGAAAGAATCAAGGTACAATATTTGGTAAATATCCGAACCCAATATGTATCTCAGGTCAGAGGATACAATGATATTCGCCTTTACTCAAGATTACATGTGATCAACCATGAAGGCTCCATTCAGTAAATCTTGAGAGCGGGTCTTCCAATACTTGTATCCCACAAATATCTATGAACCTTGGTAGCAACCTTATCCCACATTCAACCTGAATGTATACCAATCCAAGTTCATAATAGTCTAAACCTCACACTTGCTCCCACAAATGTGATCAACTACGGAATTTAGAATAATTACTTATTCATGGATAAAATATGCAAAATAGGAACATAACTCAAAATAAATTAATACCATAATTATATTAATGAGTTTGAACCACTTCGTTCCGTTACAATACTTAAAACAGATCATGACCAATCACTAGAATATCGAAGCCCTAATGCACAAACATGTCCTTCATGTTTTGCTCCATATAAGAGTTTCGTGAGTGGATCCGCTATGTTATGATCTGTGTGAACTTTGCGAATACATATCTTTCCCTTTTCAACTTCATCCCTAATGTAGTTGAATCTCCGCTCAATGTGACGGGTCTTTTGGTGAGCACGAGGTTCCTTGATTTGAGCAATCGCACCTTCGTTGTCACAAAAGATCTCAAGAGGGTCTTGAATGGTAGGGACCACTCCTAAGTCGTCGATGAATTTCTTTATCCATGCAGCTTCCTGAGCTGCCAATGAGGCGGCAATGTACTCCGATTCTGTAGTGGATAATGCAACAACATCTTGCTTTGAACTCTTCCAAGAGACCGCACCTCCATTTAATGTAAAGACATAACCGGATTGTGATCGAGAGTCATCTCGATCAGTTTGGAAGCTCGCGTCCACGTAACCTTTTACAGCGAGTTCCTCCTCACCAGACCCGTATATAAGAAACATATCCTTAGTCCTTCTAAGGTATTTCAATATACTTTTAACAGCAATCCAATGACTGTTTCCTGGGTTATTCTGGTATCTACTTGTCAAGCTAAGAGCGCATGACACATCCGGTCTAGTACATATCATTGCATACATGATTGACCCAATAGCAGACGCGTATGGGACATTCTTCATTCTCTCTTGTTCATCTTTTGTGGTAGGGCACTGAGATGAACTGAGAAGTGTTCCTCTTTGAATAGGTACCAAACCTTTCTTAGAGTTCTCCATCTTGAACCTTTTCAAGACCTTTTCAATGTATGCACTTTGATTCAAACCTATCAATTTCTTGGATCTATCCCTGTAGATCCCAATCCCCAAAATGTATTTTGCTTCTCCAATATCCTTAATGGAGAAGCAGCTACTTAGCCAAGTCTTAACTCCTTGCATTTGTGGAATATCATTTCCAAATAATAATATATCATCCACATATAGAACAAGGAACATGACTGTGCTCCCACTAGCTTTCTTGTATACACAAGCTTCATCACCATTTTTAATGAAGCCAAATTTCTTGGCTTCCTCATTAAAACGATGATTCCACATTCTAGAAGCTTGTTTCAGTCCGTAGATTGACTTCTTTAACTTACATACTTTGTCAGGATGTTTTGGATCAACAAAACCTTCAGGCTGAACCATATAGACATCTTCCTCAAGATATCCATTTAGGAAGGCAGTTTTGACATCCATTTGCCATATCTCATAATCATAATGTGCAGCAATGGCAAATAATATCCTGATAGACTTTAGCATTGCTACAGGTGAAAAAGTTTCATCGTAATCAACCCCTTGAGTTTGAGTGAAACCTTTTGCTACAAGTCTAGCTTTATATGTATCTAAGTTTCCATGTATGTCGGTTTTCTTCTTGAAAATCCATTTACAATCAACTAACTTGGAGCTAGTAGGTTGTATAACCATTTCCCAAACTTGGTTGTCATACATGGATTGCATTTCAGCTTTCATGGCTTCCTGCCATTTATCTTTATCAATCCGTGATAAAGCATCTTGGTAGTTTGTTGGTTCATCCAAATCAACCATATAGCAACCATCCACGAGAAATCCATATCTCTCAGGAGGATTACTGATCCTACCAGATCTACGAACGTTTTGTATACTTTGATCACCCATGTGATCATTCTCAACATTTTCATATTGAGTGCTAGTGTCAACCAATTGTGTATCATCTACTCGATCTTGAACCTCTTCAAGATCTATCTTCCTTTCATTATTACCTTCCATAAGGAACTTAGTTTCAAGGAATTCAGCCTTCCGAGCAACAAATACATTCTGCTCGGATGGATCGTAGAAATAGTATCCCATATCATCCTTGGGATATCCTATGAAGATACACTTCGTGGATCGAGCATTCAACTTATTAGGGACGTAACGCTTAGGGTAAGCTTCACATCCCCATACCTTTAAGTATGATAGAGAAGGAGGTTTTCCAAACCATATCTCATGAGGAGTTCGTTCCACTTTCTTGGTTGGGGCCATATTTAAAATACGAACCGCGGAGCTTAGACAATAACCCCAAAATGATAGAGGTAACGAGCTTCTTGCCATCATAGATCGAACCATATCCATTAGGGTTCGGTTCCTCCTTTCGGAAACTCCATTAAGTTGGGGTGTTCCGGGTGGAGTAAGTTGTGAGATAATCCCACAACTCCTAAGATGATCTTGGAAGGCATCGCTTAGGTATTCACCTCCTCTATCGGTACGAAGTACCTTAATTGTCCTATTGAGTTGATTTTGTACTTCGTTTTGATATTCTTTGAATGCTTCAAACGTTTTGTCCTTGTGTCTTAATAAGTAGACATATCCGAAACGACTGAAGTCATCAATGAAAGTAACGAAGTATCTTTCACCATTCCTAGTCATGGGCTTAAAAGGTCCACATACATCCGAATGTATTAATCCTAATAAGTCTTTAGCCCTTTCATAGGTCCCTTTGAAAGGTGCTTTAGTCATTTTCCCTTGTAAACAAGATTCGCACACATCAAACGAGTCCAGTTCATTTGATTTCAAAAGGCCATTCTTTTGAAGTGTATGCATTCGATTCTTGTTTATGTGACCAAGGCGACAATGCCATAAGTAGGAATCACTCAAATCCATTTTGAGCTTCTTGGTGCTTGCTTGGTATATTGAGCTATCGAATGATGTGCTATCATGAACCAATTCATAAATACCATTCAAAGGCGAGGCCTTAAAATAGAACATATCATTCAAAAAGACATGGATATCATCATTAATAAAATTAAGATTAAAACCACAATGTCTTAAACTGGAAACAGAAATAATGTTTCGTGTTAAATCAGGTGCATACAAAACATTTTCTAAATTAAGTTCCAATCTGCTTGGAAGTTTCAAAATAAAATCTCCTTGAGCTTTAACATGCACCTTTGCACCATTGCCCATATAGAGACTTGATGTTCCCGCCTTGTGATCACTTCTTTTGAACCCCTGCAAAGAATTGCAAATATGAGTTCCACATCCAGTGTCTAATACCCATGTATTAGAAGAAGTAATACTAAGCTCTATATATACCATATATATATTACCTGAGGTTTGCCCTGCATCCCTCTTGTCCTTCAACTCCTTAAGATAGACCGGACAGTTTCGTTTCCAATAACCCATCTCACCACAACCGAAACATGGGTCTTCCTTGGGGTTTGTCTTCTCGGCTACCTTTTGCTTCTTAGCCTTGTTGATGGTTGGGGTAACCATCTTCCCCTTCCCTTTGCCTTGATAGGCGGGTCCTTTTCTCTTAGCCACCTTTGGCTTAGAGGTGTTACCTTTGGATCCACCTTGATCGATTGCTAACACGGGTAAAGCCCTTTTACCCATGCTAGTTTCCGCCGTTCTAAGCATACCGTGAAGCTCACCTATGCTCTTATCCATCCCATTCATATTGTAATTAATTACAAATTGATCAAACCTTTTTGATAGGGAGTTAAGGATAAGATCGGTGGCTAACTCATTTGATATGTTTAGGTTAAGGCGGTTAGCACGATCAATAAGGCTCTTCATCTTAAGCACATAAGATGAAACCGATTGGGTATCGTCCATACGACAAGCATGTAGCGCCCGAACGGTCTCGAAACGCTCGACACGCGCTTGTTGAAGGAACATCTCCTTCAATTGCGTTATCATGTCGTATGCACTATGATGCTCGAAATCCTTTTGGAGTTCGGGAATCATAGTCCCAAGCATTAGGCATGAGACTTGAAGGGAGTCGTGGCAATACTTATCGTAAGAGGCCATTGCTTCCACATCATTATCATCCGGTTGATCGGAAATGGGGTCCTCAAGTACATACGCTTTATCCTCTTATTTGAGGACAATCCGAAGATTGCGGAACCAATCCATAAAGTTTGTATGGTTGAGTTTGTCTTTCTCTAAGAGAGACCTTAATGATAGGTTGTTCATGTTAAGTGGTGCGATTTGAATGTTGTTGTTGTTATTGACGGCCATCTACAAAATTAACAAAGTTCGTTTAAGTATCGATTTTTAATTTAACATTCAATACCCTTTTAATCCAATTGATATATTAAATTTTAGAATCCAACGGTAAACCAAACTTCGGTTAGGTGACCTTTATCCCGTTATTTGATTTAGCTAGGTAGTCATTATATGACAATTGCAATCCTTTTGCAACTTTTAATGTATGGGATCATGCAATCCTTTTGCATGGCATATTTATCCCATCAATGCCTATTTGTTCCTCATGCTTTGGTGACCCTAAGTTCATGATTCCCAAATCAAGTCGTCCTACTTGTGTAAACGTGTAAACTTAACATACAAGTGGTTAGGTGACCTTTATCCCACAAGCATGCGAAATTCACCCTAATCATATTAGTTTGTTCATGATGGTTAGGTGACCTTTATCCCATCATGAGTTCCCTAACATGCTTAAGTGTCACACAAAAGGATGGCGTTAAACTTGTTATCCTTGTTTGTAAAAGGGATTTTAAGTTTTCGTTTATTCTAGTTTGAGAAAACTTTTATGCCATACACCAACATGCATTTAGTGTATGGTACTTATGAAAAACCATTTTCATGTCTTGTAATTAGCCAATTACTTGATATAAACCATTTTATATGTATGATCCTTATCATGCTCTTAATAACCAATTATTAATGTCCTTTTAGCCATTTTTAATTTAACCATTTAAATTGACGTTTTGCATGTCGTTAATTATGTCTAATTTAACCAATTAAATTGTCGTTTTCTAGTTGTTGACTTGTGTGATTAACTTGTAGCATACAAACATACAATCCACATAATCATACAAAACAACCACGCATGCAAAATCATATGTTCACAATCAAGCCATTTTGGTGGACATTTGTTTAGCCGAAAACAAATGCCACCGATGAAGGGGTTATAACACAAAGTAGGAGATTTTAAATCTCCCACTTAATCTTGCATCCAAATGCTTCTTCATGTGTTCTTCAAGTCTTCATCATCTTCATTATTTTACAAAATATATCCTAATACATTTTGTCTAAAAATATGAAAATACAACCTAATCTATTTTACATACCAAATATAAAATAAATTACATAACCAAATGAATAATTATTACAAACCAAATTTGAATAAATTATTACAAACTTAATGAATAATACAAATCATCTAACCAAGCAACCAAACAACCACAAGGTCTAGGCATTGATTGTGAACATTAATGTATCAACAAAATGACCAAAATGGAGCAACCCAAAACCCATTTTGGGTGTCCAAAATTCGGCCTACATCACCAACCCTCCCAAACCCGAAAATTTTTGTATTCCATTTTCATGCATGTATATGGAATGCAAATATAGTGGGTTTAAAGACAATATACGAAGCATAATCCATAGACTTCAGCTCTAGATACCATTGATGGAATTTAACAAGTTCATAAAACATGTTCTTCTAGTTAACAAAATTACAAAACCAATTTGTAGTAGTGTTAAAGCAAGCGGAAGCAAAAGTTAGGTTCATGTTTATATGTTTAACCATTTAGTTAAATTCCATGTTAATATCAAGTCTTGAAACATATGCTTACATACAAGAACAAGGAAGTAAGATATATATACCTCCTCAAGCTAGTTGAGGGTTATTTTCAAGTGAGAAAGTTGATGATGAAGATGATGAAAATGGAGCTTCTAACTTGAAGCCTCAAGCAAGTAATACCCCAAGCCTTTAACTCCAAACCTTTGTACTTTAGTTAGGATTTATTAACACTTGATTGGAGCTTGCAAAAACCAAATTTTGATCACCCTTTCACCCAAAAAATGCCACGGCCAGGCAGCAAAAGAAAGAAGGTCTTGTGCAGTTTTTTTTGCTCTCTATTTTGATGTGTATTTGCAAGTGTATCTTTTTCAAAGAGTCAAGCATGCATGTATATGGGAAATGGGATATGTAATTGACCAAGAAAAGGAATCTAGCACACTTGCTTCCAACTCCAATGCCACTACTCCCTTTGTTTATAAAAGTTAATTTTTATAAAAGTTAGATTTTATAAAATTTAATTTTTATAAACTTCCATATTTATTTATGTACATATCATTATATAAAACCCATCTATATAAAATGTAACATAAATTTATTAATTATTTAACCTATAAATAATTAAATCCATATTATATAAATTATTCCATAATTTATACATATATATATACATGTACACATCAAGTAGTATTTAAGAAAACCATTTTTCTTAAAGTTCAAGTGTCGCGTATTTAATCAATGATCCAATCGCTAAGATCAAATACGAATAAGGGTTTGGTAAGCTTGTTATTGGGTATGACCCGACTTGGATCAAAACATATTAGCCACGTTAATTTAATATGTCTCTCGGGCATACGAAATTCCATCAAAAATAAAAATAAAAATAAAAGCTGTACATACTTACCTGTGAGATAGTATTCTTAGTGATATGCTTTAGCCCACTCATAAGATAGTCGGACTAATTGATTTTCCATAGCTACATAGGCGTAACCTCGAGCATTCAACATTTTTCTTCTAAACATATGAACGGTCCTGATGGTTAGAGCTAAGGGGTATAAAATACTATTAAATTTTACAAGGAAATACTATTAAATACGATACAATGCTACACAAGATATTTATTTATTTATTGAATGGATATACTTAAACCTTGCTACAACACTTATAGGCAGTGTACCTAATCGTACAGTAGTGTAGTTTTTAGTAAGTCCGGTTCATTCCACAGGGAATCTTTTAATCAAAGCTTAACGCTATATTAGTTTAATTTATAAAAATACGAATATATATATATATATAAGTAATATTATTATTTTAAAGGGGGGTTTTTTTACTGTTTAATGACCGGTTTGTCGATTTTAAAACTTTAGTCGCAGTTAAAACCAAATGTATTAAATAAATAAAAGACTTAATTTAAAGCGTAAAGTAAATAACGATAATGAAATTGCGATAAATAAAAGTGCGATAAAATAAACTTGCGATAATTAAAAAGTACGATAATTTAAAGTACAATTAAATACAATAACAAAAAAATAAAAGTGCGATAATTAAAAGTGCAATTAAATATAAAATAAAGGAAATTAAATATGAAATAAAAGAATTATACTTATTTAAACTTCCGTAATCATGATGTTTGACGTGTTGATTTTAGTTTTATGCCCATGGGTTAATTATCCTTTGTCCTGGATTATTTAATATGTCCGTCTGGTTTTTGTCCATAACAGTCCATCAGTCATAAATATAAAGTGCGAGTGTCCTCGTCAAATTATCCTTATACCCGAAGTTAAATATTCCAACTAATTGGGGACTTAAACTGTAACAAGATTTTAATACTTTGTTTAATAATTACACCAGGATGTCGACTGAGTGTAACCCAAGGTTTTAATACTTTGTAATCAATTATGCCAAGTGTCCTTGTACATAATTTCACCCCTGTTTTAATAATTCTAGTGGCTATTAATCCATTCCCGTGTCCGGTTAAATGAACGATTATTCGTACATATAAATACCCCGCCCATCGTGTCCGATCGAGTGTAAATGGTTATTTATAGGGACGCCCAATTGTAAATATTTATATTAACATTAACAAACTATCATTTAGTTAAACAAATATAAAGCCCATAAATAGCCCATAGTCTAATTTCCACAAGTGTCGTTCTTTTGTCCAAACTCCAATTATGGTACAAAGCCCAATTACCCAATTTTAATATTTTTAGCCCAACATTATTTTTACTTCGGATTAAATAAGCATAATAATAACTTAGCTACGAGACATTAATGTAAAAAGGTTGAACATAACTTACAATGATTAAAAATAGCGTAGCGTTACACGGACAGAATTTCGACTTACACCCTTACAACATTCGCTAACACACCCTTATTATTAGGATTTAAAATTAAAATTAAAATTAAAATATAAATTATATATACATATACAACGTTTGAGTGAAGAAGAAAAAGATGTGTTTTTGCGTCCAAAACTCGCGAACTTTATAGGACAGGCCTGGAAAAAGGGCTCATGCGATCGCATGGGCTTTGCCTTTCAAGGCCATGCGATCGCATGGCCAGCTGGGGAGACTCAAAAGTCTTTGTTTTTTTTTGCCGACGGTTTTATAATATAATATAATATATATATTAATTTTATGAATTAATTATATATTATATTATATTCATGTGCATAGTTGACTTGTAATTTTTAGTCCGTTGCGTCGAGCGTTGAGAGTTGACTCTGGTCCCGGTTCCGGATTTTCAAACGTCCTTGCGTACAATTTAATATCTTGTACTTTGCATTTTGAATCTTGTACTCTTGTAATTCTGAGACGTTTCTTATCAATAATTGGAACCTCTTTGATTGTATTTTGTACTTTTGAGCTTTTTGGTCGTTTGCGTCTTCAATTCGTCGAATCTGTCTTTTGTCTTCACCTTTTATTATTCAAACGAATATCACTTGTAAATAAAATAATCGCAACTAAAAGCTTGTCTTTCTTGAGGGATAATGCTATGAAATATATGTTTGTTTTTAGCATTATCAAATATTCCCACACTTGAGCGTTGCTTGTCCTCAAGCAATATAGTCTTGAAATACTAGAATCACTTCTTTATTCTTCATACTTTGTACATCAGTGATTTCTTTAAATCGGTATAAATAATGGTAGTAACGATGTGGTTTACTGTCCCACATGACTATAAAATTTAGATCCATTAAGGAAATTAGATCTTTATGAAAACATTTGATCTTTTGAAAATTAAATCTAGCTTTTACCCTAGATAAGTTTTCCGGAATAACCCTTCACCGGTGTTTGCAAAATATTTTTGTGGGTTTGGTGGGTTTCAGATTTGAAAATTTTAGCTCAAAACTTGTGATTTTGTGTCACCCACTTGCTAACCTTATATTAGGAAAGCAACACGTCCAGTATACTTGCTCCGTATATTACCTTTCGGTAAACTACCGTCCGGTTATAAAGCAAAGCGTTGAACAAGCAACTGTTAAGGCAATGTCCCCTGACATGCTTTTAATTATGGTCTATAATGTGTCAGATGAAATTACTATCCTTTGTAGGAGCAATAGGAAAGCTCACCCTTATAATTTTCTGGTCTGGCACAAGGTCCTGTCTTTGACCATGCTATGCAACCACCGTTCTTACGGTTGACACCCGATTTGGTTCAGATGACCTAATGAATTCCAGGTGAATTTCTAGGATTTTACGTTCAAAGGTAATGAACGCATTGAAAATAGGGTTTTCAGAAAACAAATCGGTTTTAATATGATCAAAATATTTTCTCGTTCAAGCTCGAGTTTAGATATCATTGAATTCCATGAGTTTGTAATTCTCAATCTTTAAGGTCAATCTCTAGGATTGAGTAATATCATTCTTAAAAGCTGATTTTTGATCTTTAAAGGAGATTATCCTTTCTGGGGATCTGATTTATTAGTCTTATCAAGCTAATTTGCACGGTGCCCCCCCATTGTACGAGATAAATCCTTCTCATGGTTGGGATAAATCTGACCACTTTGCGACCCTGTTTTATGCTGAGGTCCGTGGATTTCCTGCTGATTTTAGAGATGACTTTTCTAGATTTTTCATCAACCTACAGCTGGTCTGGACGACAACTTCATGACCTAAATCAAGAAGCGCGTGTCTTTTTCGAAAGACTTTACTTCCTTTTAACGATGGAATTGATTCATCGTGTAGATCCATCTCTTCTTTTCTTTCATCGGGTAAAACAGTTAATTATCGACCAAAACAAAAGTATTTTCAATTATTTGTACAAAAATATGTGATATATATTTTGAATAACTCGTTGAAAATTTCCCACACTTGGCTTTTATTTTCCTTTTTGTTCTCCTCTATTCCATTCTTAAATGAATTCTAACATTTTGGTTTGTTTCTCAATTTATGTCCTTTCCGAGGTAACAATAATTTCGGTGTTAACACCTAGTTTTATTGTTCATAAATATGTATAAACATGATTTTGAGTTCATTTAATTGAAAATTTTGAAAAATTTTACTAGAATTGGGTAGTCAGTATATAAGACTAGGGCTGTTCTTTATTATCAGAGAGCACTAGATTCTAATACAACTACTACGTTACTAGTATTTTTAATGGTAACCAAGTGTTTAAGATAAAAATGTTAAAAATCCGAAAGAATTTAACCTCTTCCCACACTTAAGATCTTGCAATGCCCTCATTTGCAAGAAATCAGTAACAATTTAAATTATTGAGGGTGATTTGCGTAGAAATGATTAAATTTTACCAAAGTTTCCAAACATATTGGCGTTTGTTTACTGAATGATAAATGGTGCATATCATTTGTTTATTCCGTCTGTTGTTACATCACATTTATTTGTCATCTTGTCGTCAAAATTAGTAGCTTTTGCTGAACTTAATGTCAGTCTTTGAAAATGCACTGTTTTACCCTGTTTTGTACAATTTACAATATACATACATACAAATATAAACATGCATGGCAATTTGAAATGGGACTTAATATCCCACTTTCAAATCCTAAATGTGAAATATTAGTACACAATAATAATAAAAATGATAAAGATTACATAAGTATATTCAATAACATAAGTTTAAACATGAATAAGTAAAAAGATAAAAACATAAAAATCATATAAATAACCAAAGGGAACTAAATCAGTCTGGATATGGGTTCCAGTTTATCTCGTTAGGTGGGTTCCATTGTTGGTTATAGGTGTTCTGATAGGCTTGGTTATAGTCATACCGGTTAAAGGGTGGTCGGATATCGGGGTTGTGTGGCGGAAAATGAGCAGGTCGAGTAGGCACGCAATTATTTGGTACCTGATACGATAGCTGGCTCATGATTTGGTGCTGATGAACTAACCAGCTATCGTGTTGGCGTTGCCTATAATCCTTGTATACTTGCTCGGAGTTCCACTTCTCGTACATACTATGTCTGGCCGCATTCGTCATTGCTTCCTCATCTATACGAACGTGGACGTCAAGAATAGCATCTCGAAAGACATCCCTAATGTCTTCCGCCTCCTCCATTTCCTCGTCTGAGCCTCTCTCTACCTGAGGATGAGATCCCTCATAGGGTACTGCCTGGTTACGACTGCTTTTCAATACCTTAGCACCCACATAAACTTTCAATCCTAAGGGCTCAACCTGTTCTCTACAAAGCTGTAATGAACCCCCTTGGTTCCTATCAACACCTAAATACTCTCCAATGAGAGTAACAAAAATACCTCCTCCTATTATACTCCCGTCCTGCATTCCCTCTACCATTTTAGATAAATAAAAAGCAACACAGTAAGGGATATTGACAAAGCTTCTTGGATCCCGAATACACTTTAGGTAGAATAAATCATGTAAGGTAATTTTTTCTTTATTTTGACCTCTCTGTGTAATCGAGTTAGCCAAAAATCTATGAATAATACGAAGCTCGGCTCTGTCAATATGTGTATAGGAGTGTCCTCCTGCTCGTGTAAAAACATCAAAATGTGACATACACCTCCAAATGGCGTCAGCGTCAAAGTTACTATCTACCCTTTCACCATAATGAATCAAATTTGTACAATCGGGTAATAGCAACTCACCAGGAGTATATATCTGTAAGGCCCTGGCCATGTCCAGCATGGACATTCTGTACATCCTACCGCCAAGGATAAACCTAAGAAATCTTCTGTCATCTATTCTAACTATATTTGTATCAAGTGATACATTACTCATCAACTCAACACACCATTCCTTATATACAGGTCTACGAATGGTGAAAAGACGTTCCCAATCTGTAAAAGAAGAACTGCCATACCTTTGTACCAAAAGCTGTCTAACACGGTCAGCTAGATGGACCGTTTCTAAAGGGGCCCAATCGATTACCCTTGGCACCTCTACATTTTTTGTTACCAATTTGAATTTGTTCCTTTGATATGTCTCGTAATCTCTCCATCTCCTATCAAATCTTAGATTAGGATACAGAGTGTGCTCAGGAATAGTTGGGAATTCTACTGGCAGCCTCACTGGAAATACTATGAATTCATCAACAAACTGTACCGGATCATAATAAGGTATGTGCTGATCAGGCTGTTGTTGTTGTTCCTGTTGTGGTTGTTGTTCGTGTTGCATTTCTGGTTCTGGTTCTAGTGCTGGTGCTGGTCGTCTAGATGATGATGCTCCTGAACCTCCAGTATCGGCTTTCTGCAAAACACATTAAACACAAAATTTGTGCATCCAAATATGCATTAGTGTTAGCAAAATAACAACTTAAAACAATCACTATAACATGTTAAATCAAAATTAAACTTATACACATTTTCACAATTTTTCACAATTCTACACTTTTCAAATAAGCACATATGAAAATGTATACAAAATTCATAAGCAATTAACTCAAATAACATGTCAAAATAGTCATTACTAATAATTAAACAAGTCTCAAATGGCAGTTAAATCAAATTAATCAAGTTCATGAATTTTGGACTTAAAAAGTCCACTTTAATCTCCAAAAATCATGTTTAGGATCAATGTTTGGATCATTTAACTATCTAAACATGTTACACTACTCAATTTAGCAATAATTCATGACAAAAATCGGCCATAACCTGTTTATATCAAAAAGCCCTAAATTGCTCAAGAACACAAACCCTAGATTTCTAAAAATTTTGAAGTTTTTGGCTTCAAATCATGTTAAATAGCATCAATATAGGTTATACATGCATAAAATACTAACAATTTAACACTAATTACACTAGAAATTAACAAAATTGCATTAGGTAAAAAATTGGTAATTATCACAAAAACTAGGAATTTATAGAGTTTAGGGGTGTAATTTTTACCATTTTGCTGAAGAATGAGAATCTAGGCATGACTAGAGCAAGAAAAATGACGAATTACGGTGGAAAATTGCGAATTTTAGAGGTGATTTTGGGGTTGGTTCGTATATGTGTGTGTTTTGTGTTGGGACAGAACCGCTGAGCTGCTTATATCAGGCCTAAAATACAGGTCCATGCGATCGCATGGCTTCAAAGGCCTAACTCCATGCGATCGCATGAAGTCCCGGGTACAGTGTTCTGGGCTTTTTTTTTATTTATTATAAAACCTTATAGTTTATAAAACTTATAATTAATTAAATTTTAAAAATTTGTTTTCCTTTAGGAGCGAGGGTGTTTCGGATCGATGTCCTAGTCCGTCCCTCGACAAAATTTTAAAATTTGTCAATTCAAAGCGCGGTTTTAAAAGTAAAGATTTTTGTTTTTTTTAATGTTTTTGGCATACTTTAATTCAATAAGAGTAAAAATAATGATAATAAAAGTTCTCGCCCCTCCCTCGGGTAAAGCAATTTCGGTTCAACGACCTAGTCTTCAACTCACGACGATTTTTAAAAATCATATTTTTAACTTAGCTAAATAAAGTAAATTTTTGTTTTTAAATTCACACAACTTAAATTTAAAATATGCATAAAATTAAAAATTCACATTTTTTTTAAAATTAAAAATTCACACCAAACTTATATTATATTTTTGTTTTTATACATACAAACTTAAAAATATCAATTGTTCAAATATTTACAATTTTAAATTTATTAATTTAAAAATTTACAATATTAATTTATGATTTATATATTAATTTTAAAAACATGGTAAAAATAAAATTAAAAATATTTTTGGTCTTTTATCCCACTTTAATCAATCAAATATTATCAAAAATATGCGCCCCTCTTTTCGGTAAAGTAATTTCGGTTCCATGACCTAATTTAACTCATGACGAATTTTTGAAATATTTTGGGTTGATTGATTAAAGATATTTATACCTTAAGAATAAACGTTAAATTTCGCAGTGATGTAATAAATTTTTGTATGATATCAATAATTTCGGTCGCCAAACCTAATTTTATTCAATACCAATTTAATACTTTATAGCGAACAATTTAGCGTTTATTATCAAAAGGTTAAAAATAAAAATAAAATAAAAATTAAAAACTGTACAGACTTACCTGTGAGATAGTATTCTTAGTTATATGATCTATCTCATTCATAATATAGTCGGTTTAATTGGTTTTCTATAGCTACATAGGTGTAACCTCGAGCATTCAGTGTTTTTTCTTCTAAACATATGAACGGTCCATCTCTGCATAAAGTAACAAATTTGGTATTTGAATAGGTTTGATTATTTGAACATTTACCTCCATGTGACCATTTTCCGCATTTGTGACATCTTTCAAGGTGTCGTGCTCTTCTTTTCGCTGCGGATTTTAATTTTCCTTTACCAAATTGTAACTTATTATCTTCACATCTGGATTCTTTTCTTACTCCGTCCAATCTTTCTCTGATTACTGATACTATTTCACTCGGAAGTGTGTCATTATTACGTTTAGTGATCAAAACATGTAGCATTATACCATGGTTTAGTTCACAGGCAGTCTTCATTTCGTAAAAACCTAAAAAAATAAAAATTCAGAATGGGGGGAGAAGACTAGTTCTTTAGGGTCTGCTAGGGAAAGACCATTCGGGTTCCATTTTCGAGAACTACACGAAAACAGAAAATCTAACTCTAACATAAATACATATTATCCTTTAAAGACTTGATTCTCCCCACACTTAGTTAGCTGTGGTATCGAAATTGTGATTAACTTCGTTGTCGACTTCCATCGGATTATCTATGTAATGTTTAACTCTGTGACCATTAACTTTAAATTCAATTCCATTTGAATTTATTAATTCTATCGTTCCATATGGGAAAACTCTTTTGACTAAGAATGGTCCAGACCATCTCGATTTCAATTTTCCAGGAAATAGCTTGAATCGTGAATTGAAAAGAAGAACTCTGTCTCCTTCTTTAAATTCTTTTGAACTTCTGATTCTTTTATCATGCCATTTCTTCGTTCTTTCTTTATAGATTAACGAATTTTCGTATGCTTCATGTCTTAATTCTTTTAATTTGTTTAATTGACTTAACCGTAGACGTCCAGCTTCATGTAAATCAAGATTACATGTCTTCAAAGCCCAAAATGCTTTGTGTTCAATTTCTACTGGAAGAGGACATGTTTTTCCGTAGACGAGTTTAAAAGGTGTGGTTTCAATTGGAGTTTTGTAGGCTGTTCTAAAAGCCCAGAGTGCATCCTCCAATTTAATGGACCATTCCTTCGGATTTGATCCTACGGTTTTCTCTAGAATACGTTTTAAAGCTCGGTTGGTATTTTCAACTTGTCCACTTGTTTGTGGATGATATGCGGTGGAGATTTTATGAGTTACTCCATATCTTTTAAGAATTTTTTCAAGTTGATTATTACAGAAATGAGTACCCCGATCACTTATTAAAGCTTTCGGTGTTTCAAACCTTGCAAAAAGACATTTTAAAAAGTTGACTACAACTCGTGCATCGTTAGTTGGGAGAGCTTGTGCTTCCGCCCATTTAGATACATAATCAATGGCTACGAGAATATAGAGATTATTATGAGATTTTGGAAATGGACCCATAAAGTCAATACCCCAAATGTCAAATACTTCACATACTTGAATGACATTTTGTGGCATTTCATCACGTTGACTTATTTTTCCGGTCCTTTGACAAGCATCACAGGATTTGCAAAGAAGGTGAGCGTCTTTGTAAATTGTAGGCCAATAGAATCCAGCATCATAAACTTTTCTTGCTGTTAGTTGAGGCCCATAATGCCCTCATGTTGGTCCTGTGTGACAATGGTTTAAAATTTTACTAGCTTCATCTCCGAATACACATCGGCGTATTATTCGATCGGGACAACTTTTAAACAAATGTGGATCTTCCCAGAAATAGTGTTTTATATCACTGAAGAATTTCTTTCGTTTTTGGTACGATAATCCTTTTTCAAGGAATCCACATACTAAGTAGTTTGCATAGTCTGCAAACCATGAAATTTCAGTATAATCTATCTTCAATAGATATTCAACAGGAAAGTTATCTTGTATGGCCGATTCATTTAGAACTTCTAATTCGGGATTTTCAAGACGAGAAAAATGATCAGCGGCGAGATTTTCTGCTCCTCTTTTATCTCGGATTTCAATATCGAACTCTTGTAAGAGTAAGATCCAACGGATTAATCTTGGTTTGGCATCTTGTTTCGAAAATAGGTATCTAAGAGCAGAATGATCGGTATAGACCACCGTTTTTGCTAGAACGAGATATGAACGAAATTTGTCAAAAGCAAAGACAATAGCAAGGAGTTCTTTTTCAGTAGTTGTATAGTTCGTTTGTGCTCCTTGTAACGTCTTACTAGCATAATATATAGGTTGAAATCGTTTTTCAATCCTTTGTCCTAAAACGGCTCCCATTGCAAAATCACTTGCATCGCACATTAGTTCAAACGATAGATTCCAATTTGGTGTTATCATGATCGGCGCATTAGTGAGTTTCTCTTTAAGAATATTAAAATATTTGATACATTCATCTGAAAAGATGAATGGAGCATCCTTTTCTAGGAGTTTATTCATAGGAGTGGCAATTTTAGAAAAATCTTTTATGAAACGTCGGTAAAAACCGGCATGCCCTAGAAAACTCCTAACTCCTCTAACATTGGTGGGATGTGGAAGTTTAGCAATTACATCTACTTTAGCTTTATCCACTTCAATTCCTTCTTTTGAAATTTTATGTCCAAGAACGATGCCTTCTTTAACCATGAAATGGCATTTCTACCAATTAAGTACTAGATTTGATTGTTCGCATCTAATCAGCATTCGTTCAAGATTAGCTAGACATGATTCAAATGTATCACCGAAGACTGAAAATTCATCCATGAAAACTTCCATGCATTCTTCTATCATGTCGTGAAAAATCGCCATCATACACCTTTGAAAGGTTGCAGGGGCGTTGCAAAGTCCAAATGGCATGCGTTTGTAAGCAAAAGTACCATAAGGGCACGTGAATGTGGTTTTCTCTTGATCTTCGAGTGCTATTGGAATTTGAAAATATTCGGAAAAACCATCAAGAAAACAATAGTAACTATTTCCGGCTAATCTTTTCAACATTTGATCAATAAAAGGTAAGGGAAAGTGATCTTTTCTGGTGGCGTCATTTAATTTTCTATAATCAATACATACACGCCATCCTGTTACAGTCCTAGTAGGAATAAGCTCATTTTTTTCATTTGTAATGACAGTCATGCCACCCTTCTTAGGCACGCATTGAACTGGGCTTACCCATGGACTATCAGAGATTGGATAAATTAAACCTGCATCTAGCAGTTTAATAATTTCTTTTTTAACTACATCTTGCATATTCGGATTTAATCTTCATTGGCGTTGCACATACGTTTTATGACCTTCTTCCATAAGGATTTTATGTGTGCAATACGAAGGACTTATTCCTTTAATATCATGAATCTTCCATGCAATGGCTGGTTTATGAGCTTTCAACACAGAAATGAGTTGTGATTTCTCATTTTTAGTAAGAGAAGACGATATTATTACAGGTAATTCAGATTCACCATGTAAATAAGCGTATTCCAAATGGGTTGGAAGTGGCTTTAACTCTAATTTCGGAGGTTCTTCTATCGATGATTTATATCGATATCTGTCTTCTTCTTTTAGCATTTGAATTTCTTCTATTGTTGGTTCATATCCATTTGCTATAAGTGTAGCTAACATTTCAGCTTCATCAATTGGTTCATTACCTTCTCCTAAAGAACATTCTCCTGTTCCTTGTAATTTTGGAAATTCTTCTAATAATTCTGCATGTGAATCTATAGTTTGAATATAATAACATTATCATCTGCAGATTGCGGTTGTTGCATTGCTCTATCAACTGAAAAGGTAACACTCTCATCCTCTATACTTAGGGTCAATTTCTTACCGAACACGTCTATCATTGCTTTAGCCGTGTTTAAGAATGGTCGTCCTAATATGAGAGGAACTTGAGAATCTTCTTCCATGTCCAGAACAACAAAATCTACTGGAAATACTAAAGTACCAACTTTAACTAGCATATTCTCCATTATCCCTCTAGGATATTTTATTGATCGATCGGCTAGTTGTATACTTATTCTTGTTGGTTTCAATTCTCCAAGGTCTAGTTTAGTGTATAGTGAATACGGCATTAAATTTATACTAGCACCTAAGTCTGCCAATGCTTCTATTGAACTAAGACTACCCAGAAAATATGGAATTGTGAAACTTCCTGGATTAGATAGTTTTTCTGGTATCTTATTCAACAGCACTGCTGAACAATTAGCATTCATAGTAACGGCCGAGAGTTCTTCCATTTTCTTTCTATTTGAGATTAGATCTTTCAAGAATTTAGCATATCTAGGCATTCCTGAAATCACATCAATGAAAGGAAGATTTACATTTATCTGTTTAAACATATCCAAGAATTTAAATTGCTCGGCTTCAAGTTTCTCTTTTTTCATTTTACTCGGGTAAGGAAGTGGTGGTTGGTATGGTTTAACATAAGGTTTAGCCTTAACTGTGTTATCTTCATTAACCTTTTCAACTACCGGTTCTTTTTCCTTATCTTGATCAGGTTGTGGTTCTTGTGGAGTAGGAATAGCTTCATCAGAAGTTACAGGTATTTCAGGTGGTTTAAGTGTTGTACCACTTCTTGTGGTAATGGCTTTAGCTGTTTCATTCCGGGGGTTTGCATTTGTATCACTAGGTAAACTTCCCGGTTTTCTTTCACCTATTAACCTTGCTAGGTTACTTACTTCTTGTTCCAAGTTTTGAATAGAAGCTTGTTGATTTCTATAAGCTTTAGCACTTTGTTCATTAGTTTGTTTTTGAGATGTGAAAAACTGCGTTTGAGTTTCAACTAGCTTCGTCATCATATCTTCTAAATTCGGCTTTTTATCATCGGGTTGTGGTGGTTTGTTTTGAAAATTAGGTCTTTGCTTATTGTAAGTATTATTGGATACTTGTTGATTGTTAGGACCTTGTTGGTTGTTGTATGGAATATTTCGGTTATAATTCTGATTTTGATTGTAAATCGGTCTTGGCGGTTGATAATTATTCTGATAATTATTTCCAGGCCTTTGGTTTAGATATGAAACATTCTCTCTTTGTTCCATTGTTAATTCAATACTGAGACAATCTTTTGTCAAATGTGGTCCTCCACACTGCTCACAACTAATTCGTATTGAGTGGATATCTTTAGTCATCTTTTCCATTCGTCTCTCGACAGCATCTATCTTTGCGGAAATGGAATCTAAGTCATGGCTAGAATCGGCTCTAGCTGCTTTAGATGATCTAACGATATCTTTTTCTTGGTGCCACTCATGTGAGTGGGAAGCAGTGTTATCAATAATTTTATAAGCATCAGTTTCGGTTTTCTTCATAATGGAACCACCAGCTGCTATATCTATGTCTTTTCTTATAGTGATGTCGCATCCTTGGTAGAATATTTGTACTATTTGACAGGTGTCTAAACCATGTTGCGGACATCCTCTTAATAACTTTCCAAATCTTGTCCACGCCTCATATAGAGTTTCATTCGGTTTCTGTGTGAACGTAACAATTTCTCCTTGAAGTCTTACGGCTTTAGATGCCGGAAAGAATTGTTTAAGAAATTTTTCAACTAAAACGTCCCATGTATTAATCGCCCCTTCAGGTAACGATTCCAACCAATCTTTGGCTTCTCCCTTTAAAGTCCAGGGAAATAACATGAGATATATCTGTTCATCCTCCACTTCTCGAATTTTAAATAGAGTGCAGATCCTATTAAAGGTACGAAGATGTTCATTTGGATCTTCCTTCGGCGCACCACTAAATTGGCATTGGTTAGTCATCATGTGTAGAATTTGTCCTTTGATTTCATAATCTGGCGCATTAATGTCTGGATGAGTAATTGCGTGACCTTGGCCAGTGCGTTTAGCTCTCATTCGGTCTTCCATACTTAAAGGTTCCAGATTCTCCATAATTGAATTTGTTGAATCGGAATCACTAGAGGATTCTGATTTAATGGTTCGTTCCTCAACAATCTCTGTTTGAATGATTGGTGGTTCCGGAGGAAAATTTAATGGTTCAGGATCTATGAATCGTCCCTGAATATTCTCCGGATTCTCAATTGTGAGGTCGGGTTCAAAAAATGGATTATCGAAAATTTGAATTGGAGTACTTGGTCGACTGGATGACGATTCTAAAGAAAAATCAACGGCGGTAATATTAGCTAGATGTCTTGATCTAGTTACAGGTGGTGAACGTACAAAAGGTGGTGAACGTCTTGCTCGGTGCATTCACTGAATATCCTATTAGTTTTTAAAAGGAAAGAAAAATTATATAAGTTATCCAATTAATAGATTTTCTGATTTTGCCCATGTTTCGAATAGCCAAAAGATGCAGCAGAGGGGCAGGATTCGTTTGGTCTCAATATAATTGAGGACTGTTTGGCTCCAATAACCCGGTCCACATACAAATCCAGCTATTACTACGAACCAGAAAATTTTGATGTCTATCAATTTAACCACTTAAAATAAATTTTCGTAATTTTAAGAAGTATAGATAAGAAGTAGAAAAAAATCTATGTCCTAAAACTAGAATGGCGAGAAATAAGAAAGAAAAAGAGCGCGTCGAAAAAGGTCGAAAAAGAAAAGATCGAAAAATAAAAGGCGTCAAAAAATAAGAAAGAAAAAAATGACTTATAGAACTTAAAAAAAAACTCGACTAACCCAACCTTATTACTATCACTAACTTAAAATTATAATCGCAAATTAAGATTACTAATTGGAATGATAATTGATACATAGGTAAAAGGCGTCGAAAAATAAAAATAAGAAAGTAGCGCGTTGAAACTTAAAAAGAAACTAAAAACTAAAAAAAACTAAAAGTCGCGTCTAAAAATATAAAAGCTTACAAGTAAAACTATATCCCAAATGGCAATATCTTAAAAAGGTACTAAAACTTAAAAAGGCGTCGCAAAATTCTAAAGCACCTATATCTTAGTCTAAAGAAAAAGCACTTAAGGGATTTTACGGCAGAGCCTAAAAATCTAGAAATAAAAATAACTATGGCAAAAACTATAAAAATAACTATGGTAAAAACTATGTCTTAAAACTAAATACGAGCGAAAAATACAAAAGTTACGCTAAAACAATTAAAAAGGGACAAAATATAAAAATATACTAAAAGTTGTAAAAAGTACAATTTTTATAAAAATATTATTTTTATATTATTTATTTTATAAAACTATTAATTTTACAACTTAATTAAACTAATTTAACTAAATATAAAATAAATCTAAAAACTAATAACTAATTAAATAATAAAACCTAATTAGGGTTTATTAAATAATAATAATAATACACCGTAATAAATGCAGTTTTAGGGTTGCAGTTGGCGTGTCAGACACTCTCATGCGATCGCATGAGTTTATGCCTTCGGGCTCATGCGATCGCATGAGCTGAGGTTTTGGGCCAGGTTACGGGCTGCTACAGTAGCAGGCCCGAGTGTTTTTATATTTTTTTTTCTGTTTTGAATTTTCTGTTTTATATATTTATGTAATATATTTATATAAATTAAATAAAACTTATATTTTTATAAAATAAAGATAAAGAAACTTTTATAGAACTTAAATATTTAACAAACTCTTAAAAATATTTATATTTTTGTTTTCTTTTTATATTTTTGAATATATTAAAACTTATTTTTTTACAAAAGCGTATTTTAATAAAAGTAAACTAAAAATAAAAATCTTTTTGTTTTTTTTTCTTTTTAGCGTTGCGCTTCCGGCTTTTAAGCAAGAAAGTTCTCCGGCAGCGGCGCCAAAAATACTCGATGGTTAGAGCTAAGGGGTATAAAATACTATTAAATTTTACAAGGAAATACTATTAAATACGATACAATGTTACACAAGATATTTATTTATTTATTGAATGGATATACTTAAACCTTGCTACAACACTTATAGGCAGTGTACCTAATCGTACAGTAGTGTAGTTTTTAGTAAGTCCGGTTCGTTCCACAGGGAATCTTTTAATCAAAGCTTAACGCTATATTAGTTTAATTTATAAAAATACGAATATATATATAAGTAATATTATTATTTTAAAGGGGGTTTTTTTACCGTTTAATGACCGGTTTGTCGATTTTAAAACTTTAGTCGCAGTTAAAACCAAATGTATTAAATAAATAAAAGACTTAATTTAAAGCGTAAAGTAAATAACGATAATGAAATTGCGATAAATAAAAGTGCGATAAAATAAACTTGCGATAATTAAAAAGTACGATAATTTAAAGTGCAATTAAATACAATAACAAAAAAATAAAAGTGCGATAATTAGAAGTGCAATTAAATATAAAATAAAGGAAATTAAATATGAAATAAAAGAATTATGCTTATTTAAACTTCCGTAATCATGATGTTTGACGTGTTGATTTTAGTTTTATGCCCATGGGTTAATTGTCCTTTGTCCTGGATTATTTAATATGTCCGTCTGGTTTTTGTCCATAACAGTCCATCAGTCATAAATATAAAGTGCGAGTGTCCTCGTCAAATTATCCTTATACCCGAAGTTAAATATTCTAACTAATTGGGGACTTAAACTGTAACAAGATTTTAATACTTTGTTTAATAATTACACCAGGATGTCGACTGAGTGTAACCCAAGGTTTTAATACTTTGTTATCAATTATGCCAAGTGTCCTTGTACATAATTTCACCCCTGTTTTAATAATTCTAGTGGCTATTAATCCATTCCCGTGTCCGGTTAAATGAACGATTATTCGTACATATAAATACCCGCCCATCGTGTCCGATCAAGTGTAAATGGTTATTTATAGGGACGCCCAATTGTAAATCTTTATATTAACATTAACAAACTATCATTTAGTTAAACAAATATAAAGCCCATTAATAGCCCATAGTCTAATTTCTACAAGTGGCGTTCTTTTGTCCAAACCCCAATTATGGTACAAAGCCCAATTACCCAATTTTAATATTTTTAGCCCAATATCATGATTACTTCGGATTAAATAAGCATAATAATAACTTAGCTACGAGACATTAATGTAAAAAGGTTGAACATAACTTACAATGATTAAAAATAGCGTAGCGTTACACGGACAGAATTTCGACTTACACCCTTACAACATTCGCTAACACACCCTTATTATTAGGATTTAAAATTAAAATTAAAATTAAAATATAAATTATATATACATATACTACGTTTGAGTGAAGAAGAAAAAGATGTGTTTTTGCGTCCAAAACTCGCGAACTTTATAGGACAGGCCTGGAAAAAGGGCTCATGCGATCGCATGGGCTTTGCCTTTCAAGGCCATGCGATCGCATGGCCAGCTGGGGAGACTCAAAAGTCTTTGTTTTTTTATGCCGACGGTTTTATAATATAATATAATATATATATTAATTTTAAGAATTAATTATATATTATATTATATTCATGTGCATAGTTGACTTGTAATTTTTAGTCCGTTGCGTCGAGCGTTGAGAGTTGACTCTGGTCCCGGTTCCGGATTTTCAAACGTCCTTGCGTACAATTTAATATCTTGTACTTTGCGTTTTGAATCTTGTACTCTTGTAATTCTGAGACGTTTCTTATCAATAATTGGAACCTCTTTGATTGTATTTTGTACTTTTGAGCTTTTTGGTCGTTTGCGTCTTCAATTCGTCGAATCTGTCTTTTGTCTTTACCTTTTATTATTTAAACGAATATCACTTGTAAATAAAACAATCGCAACTAAAAGCTTGTCTTTCTTGAGGGATAATGCTATGAAATATATGTTTGTTTTTAACATTATCAGGTCCATCTCTGCATAAAGTAACAAATTTGGTATTGGAATATGTCTGATTCGTCGAACATTTTCCTTCGTGTGACCATTTTCCGCATTTGTGACATCTTTCAAGGTGTCGAGCTCTCCTTTTCGCTGCGGATTTTGAATTTCCATTACCAAATTGTAACTTATTATTTTCGTTCCTGGATTCTTTTCTTACTCCGTCCAATTTGCCTCTGATTAATGATACTATTTCACTTGGAAGGGTGTCATTATTACGTTTAGTGATCAAAGCGTGTAGCATTAGACCATGGCTTAGTTCACAGGAAGTCTTCATCTCGTAAAATCTAAAAAAATAAAAATTCAGAATGGGGGGAGAAGACTAGTTCTTTAGGGTCTGCTAGGGAAAGACCATTTGGGTTCCATTTTCGGGAACTACACGAAAACAGAAAATCTAACTCTAATAGAAATATGTATTACCCTAAAAGGATTCAAACCTCCCCACACTTAGTTGAAATTGTGATTAACGTTATTTTCAATTGGATCATCAACAACTTGTATATCTTTGACTTTTACTTCAATCCATTTGTTGATTTCCTCCGTAGCTTTCACAAATTCAACTAACATCGCCTTTTCTTTTGGTGATAAATTGGATACTAATTGGTTACATAACTTAAAGTTTTCCTTTATCTTAGCATCGTGAATTCGTTTATAAAGTTTCTTCGTTGAACTGTTAAAAACGGGTTCATCTAATTTCTTATCATCAACGGGGTTCTATGTGATCGGATCATCATTAAGTGTTTCTTCATCTTCCCCATACTTATGCGTTTTTATTGGTCTAACAGTTTTGGTTGGTGGAGATCTAAACTTTTGATTCACAAAGGTGATCGATTTATCACCATCCCTAAGTGTCATTCTACCTTCTCTTACTTCAATGAATGCCTCGGTGGTTGCTAAAAATGGGCGACCTAAAATTAGAGGAATATCAAGGTTTTCCTCCATATTAATCACTATGAAGTTTGCAACAAAGGTCAAACTTCCCACGTTAACAAGTAAATTATTTGCTACTCCAACCGGGTGTTTAATGGTTAGGTCAAATGATTGGATACCTATTTTGGCTGGTTTTAATTTACCCATACCTAATCTTTTATATAAGGAAAAAGGCATAATATTTGCACTTGCTCCTAAATCTGCGAGTCCATTATATACAGCACCATCATTAAGCAAGCAAGAAATGATAAATTCACCCGGGTCTCCTGCTTTAGTAAGTCGAGTTGGTTTGTAAACCTTTTTCGGGTGTTCTTTCACTTCTAATTGAACTTCTTGTTCACATTTTTCTTCATTTCTTGGAATGGGAGGTTTGTATAAGAATTCTTCTTCATCACTCAAATTTGAATCCTCCTTATTTTCCAATTTTGATTTTTCATATGTTGTTGATAACATATTTATGTTTTCATTTTGAAGGTTTTCTTGGGTGGTGAAATTATGATTGACTTCATTGTCAACTTCCATCGGACCATGTATGTAATGTTTAACTCTGTGACCATTAACATTATATTCAATCCCATTTGAATTTATTAACTCTATTGTTCCGTATGGGAAAACTCTTTTGACTATGAATGGTCCAGACCATCTTAATTTCAATTTTTCAGGAAATAGCTTGAATCGTGAATTGAAAAGAAGAACTCTGTCTCCTTCTTTAAATTCTTTTGAACTTCTGATTCTTTTATCATGCCATTTCTTCGTTCTTTCTTTATAGATTAACGAATTTTCGTATGCTTCTTGTCTTAATTCTTCTAATTCGATTAATTGACTTAATCTTAGACGTCCAGCTTCATGTAAATCAAGATTACATGTCTTCAAAGCCCAAAATGCTTTGTGTTCAATTTCTACTGGAAGATGACATGCTTTTCCGTAAACGAGTTTAAAAGGTGTGGTTCCAATTGGAGTTTTGTAGGCTGTTCTAAAAGCCCAGAGTGCATCCTCCAATTTCATGGACCATTCCTTCGGATTTGATCCTACAGTTTTCTCTAGAATACGTTTCAAAGCTCGGTTGGTATTTTCAACTTGTCCACTTATTTGTGGATGATAAGGAGTGGAGATTTTATGAGTTACTCCATATCTTTTAAGAACTTTCTCAAGTTGATTATTACAAAAATGAGTTCCCCGATCACGTATTAAAGCTTTCGGTGTTCCAAACCTTGCAAAAAGACGTTTTAAAAAATTGACTACAACTCGTGCATCGTTAGTTGGGAGAGCTTGTGCTTCCGCCCATTTAGATACATAGTCAATGGCAACGAGAATATATAGATTATTATGAGATTTTGGAAATGGACCCATAAAGTCAATACCCCAAATGTCAAATACTTCACATACTTGAATGACATTTTGTGGTATTTCATCACGTTGACTTATTTTTCCGGCCCTTTGACAAGCATCACAGGATTTGCAAAGAAGGTGTGCGTCTTTGAAAATTGTAGGCCAATAGAATCCAGCATCATAAACTTTTCTTGCTGTAAGTTGAGTCCCATAATGCCCTCCTGTTGGTCCTGTGTGACAATGGTTTAAGATTTGACTAGCTTCATTCCCGAATACACATCGGCGTATTATTCCATCGGGATAACTTTTAAACAAATGTGGATCTTCTCAGAAATAGTGTTTTATATCACTAAAGAATTTCTTTCGTTTTTGGTACGACAACCCTTTTTCAAGGAATCCACATACTAAGTAGTTTGCATAGTCTGCAAACCATGGAATTTCATTATAATCTATCTGTGACGACCCGGAAATTTCCGACTAAATTTAAACTTTATCTTTATATTATTCTGACACGATAAGCAATGTTTGTTAAGTTAAATCTCAAGGATTTTAAACTATGTTTATACATTCATTTAAACCTCGACCAAATTCCAATGATTCACGAACTATTAAATGAACATATATGAATATGTATGTATATGTGTATATGTTATAAATTGAAAATGTCAACAAAGTATTTAAACGTATAATGCCTTATATGAACGTATTTGTTTCAATATGATTATCGACGAAAAAAAAATATATTAAATGATTGAATTATCAGAAACATTGAATTATGATTACAAGTCTCTGTTGAGAGGTCCACTATGATTTGAGAAAATCTATTCCTCTTAACGATATTCGGAATAATTTGTAAAGCTATTTATAAATAAAAATAAAAAGTGTCATTTACGAAAGTTAGACAAAAGCTAGTGGAGAATTGGTTTCCATAATATTCTATTAATCTATTTTCAAACGTACAAAAACGTTTTCAGTTTAAAAAGAACTTTATTATTAAAACGTACATAACTTTTATAAATATCTAGAATCACTTTTGACAACTCATTACTTAACCAGTATAATAAATATAACGATATTTATATTTTATTTCATTAAATATATATAACGATTTAAATTAATATTATATATATTTATACGCGTATTATACATACATAATTTTTATACTTTTACTATACTTTAACTTTACCTTTACTTTACTTTTACTTTACTTTAACTTTAATAATTCACTTTAATAATTCATACTTTAATAATTCACTTTAATAATTCATACTTTAATAATTCACTTTAATAATTCATACTTTAATAATTCACTTTAATAATTCATACTTTAATAATTCACTTTAATAATTCATACTTTAATAATTCACTTTAATAATTCATACTTTAATAATTCACTTTAATAATTCATACTTTAATAATTCATACTTTAATAATTCATACTTTAATAATTCAAAAATCTATTATAAATAGAATTCAATAGGTTTCATTATTTCATAGAAACTTGAAAATATATTTCTCTAAACTCTCTCAATCGATTTATATATATATATATATATATATATATATATATATATATATATATATATATATATATATTTGCTCTGCATTATTTCAAGATATTATTAGTATACATAAAATATTACGACGGAGTGATGTCCGAGTGATTTCAAAATAGTTTTTTGAATGAGTCGAAGCTAAGGAAATTATGGGTTATAGCTATGGAGGTGATGGGTATGGTTCATGGGTATGCTCGTGAGGTCAATCTAGTGTTTATCATCTCCGTTGCGTCGACGTACTTTCCTGCAATATTGAATCTCAATATTGATACGTGACCACTCATAACTTAACTTTTATATATCAATAGTGTATCCCTGACTAGTGCTCGAGTATATAGGATTATGCATGCTTGTACATTCGATATTGTCCTTAGATAGGTTTGTTGAATCCTGAATTAGATACATATGCTACTGAGATAGGGTATATGATATGCATGTCATTGGAAAGCTATCGAAAAATTAAGAACTTTTCATTTAGATATCGAATGGTTTCGATGAACGGATTAGAAGTTATAGTCAACTGAATTTTAGTATTATTGTTAAAATGATTATTATTACTATCGTCATTATTATTTTAATAGAAATATCATTGTTATTATAAAATATCATTATTACTATTATGTTAGTATTATCATTTTATCATAATACCATTTTTAGTAAATATAAATATTGTTATTTTTTATAGAATAATAATAATTATTATTACAAAATAATACAACTTTTACTTATTATTATTATGATCAATATTATTTTATCAAATAAATAGGGGATACAAAGATATTTTTCACCACGCGTAATATAATTACATTAATAATACTTACCACTATAGTTTTACGATATTAAGTGAACTTTATAAATTTTACTACTTAAGATATATAAAAGTATATTTTATCATATATAAACGTTAATATAAATTTTTATTAATAAATGACTTTTATTATTATAAAATATAATAAATATATTTAAATATATAAAACGACTATAGTTAAGTTATATAATAAACACGTATAAATTTTAGAAGTCATTTTGGGTCAAGTTGACTTTTGTTGACTTTTGCATATTAGTCTCGAGCATTAGGAATGTGGTACACTATGACTTGACCAAAAATTGTTAGAAAAATATTGACCAACATATAAATATATATAATTAATATAGGTTCATGAATCCGAGGCCAACCTTGCACTTGTTAAATGACGTTATATGTATTTTTACTACGAAATACAGTATGGTGAGTTTCATTACTCCCTTTTTATATATATTTTTGGGCTGAGAATACATGCGCTGTTTTATAAATGTTTTACGAAATAGGCACAAGTACTAAAACTAATTCTATGTGGGTTTAAACCAGAAATATACCCTTAGCTTGGTAACATTAAACTACTTGTCTATGTACGGTAGGCGCGAATCCTAAAGATAGATCTATTGGGCCTGACAAACCCCATCCTAACTATGGGATGCTTTAGTACTTCGATGTTATTTTAAACACACCTGATCTGGTGTACTTCAGAGGGTAAAACATGAACGTTAAGGCTTGTTACCGGGTGCCTACAACTTATAGAATACTTTTATACACTTGCGAGTGTACATATATTTATAAACGGAAATCTTGTGGTCTATTAATATATTGAAATGATTGTTATGATAAACCTATGAACTCACCAACCTTTTGGTTGACACTTTAAAGCATGTTTATTCTCAGGTATTAAAGAAATCTTCTGCTGTGCATTAGCTCATTTTAAGGATATTACTTGGAGTCATTCATGGCATATTTTGAAAGACGTTGCATTCGAGTCATTGAGTTCATCAAGATTATTATTATGTCAATTATAGTTGGATGTATTATGAAATGGTGTGCATGCCGTCAACTTTTATTGTAAAGAAAGTTTGTCTTTTAAAAACGAATGCAATGTTTGTAAAATGTATCATATAGAGGTCAAATACCTCGGGATGTAATCAACTATTGTGAATCGTTTATAATGTATATGAACGGGTCCTTTCAGTTGGTATTAGAGCGGTGTTCTTAGCGAACCAGGTCTGCATTAGTGTATCTAACTGATAGTCGTTAGGATGCATTAGTGAGCCTGGACTTCGACCGTGTCTGCATGTCAAAAGTTTTGCTTATCATTTTTGTCGGAAATTGCCTGCTTATCATTCTTAGTCTAGACACGTCTTACTGCATTGATTGCATGAATAGTGTATAGACAAAATTCATATCTTAGCGTATCTGTTACTGTAAATTTTGCCTGACATATCCCGTAAATTTCTCCGTAATCTACGAAATCTTTTGCGCTATATATATAGATATTCTATGTAATTAGAATACCACCCGATAGCCGAAAAATCATTTCATATCAAAAAAAAAATCCTTTATTCAATCGAACGAAATGGAATTCGTCATTAGTTCAAGTCCCTCGAATTCCGATATGGAATCTCACTCAAGCTCCGAAAGCAGTGTGACCGGAATGGATCAACCAATTAGCCATCATCTATTCTGGATGAATTGGGGATAGCTTCGTAGCCTCCTATATAATTGGAGACAAGAAGAAGGTGATCCCTTCCATCCACCACATTGCCCTCTTGGTGATGAACCTGAAGCACTTACCGGCGAACCGGTCTGAAACACCATTTTCTCTCTCATTTCCAAAGTATCTCGTCACGATTATATACTACATCAAATTCTATATTTTATTTATCCGCTCGTCCGAACTGACAATCACCTCGGTGTAATAGAAGAAGTCAACGTGCTTCACGCTCGAGTAGTGGCTTTAGAGAATATGGTGCAAGTGTTACAAACACCAACAAATAATGAAGTATTAATTCATAATTTCAATTTTATTGAATAAATACTCCGTAAAAGTTATGTAATTTCTAAAGTCTTTAGGGATTATTCAGTTCTAGTTTCAACCGTAAATCAAATGAGTTTAATTTAATATTAACTCATTAAATCTATGTTACATCTGAAGAAAATATGCACATATATATTTTCATAAAGACTGTAATAAAATTCTGTTGTACAAAATATTAATTGTAAAAAAAAAATTTAACGGGTATGTAATACCCGAGAGATATATAAATTCACAATTAATATGTTACATTTTTCGAATCTGATTAAGCAAATCATCAACTATACTCCCAAAATTTCACAACAATATACATTCTTGTATAGTAATCAAAACAACCATTCTCACCCAAATTTGATTACGCATTCTGATTTTGACAAATCAAAATCCAAGTCATGATTTAACAGAAGACATCACTTTTAGATTCCTACATCTTTCAAAGCTATACTTTGACTTCAAAACTGTGTTAGAACATCATATGTATATTAACGATTACAAACTGTGTTCAAACTCTCCGAAGTTTTCGAAGACACTTCAAATAATGAACAATCGAGATGATGATCCAACCACATATTACCCACATTTATGTACCTAAAAAGCTCTCGAAGCCAAAGTCATAGTTCGACGCGTATCCGTGTCAGACCCTTTGGCATTTATTAGCTAAAATGACTTTTCAATTCCTTTTCAAAGTAGACAGTTTTGTCACAGCTCCAGCAAGTCAACTTCAACTTTTCAGTTGGACTAGTCTTATTATAACCTCGATAGATACGTTGCCCTTTCGTCATCGTTACTGGGGACCTTTCATATCTCGCCACCTTAGCAATAAACTTACCAACAACTTCAATTATCTTTGACTTTTAGAAAAATCATTATATTTATTGAAATCACATCATTTACTCATTCGCATCTTGTAACGAGAATTGTCATACGAATCATCGGAAAACAGTAACCAGTATTTTGAAATCTCGCAGCATGTCTACACCAACAGTTTTATGTGTACGTAAAACGTCTATCTCCTGGACTTACATACTTTGAATGTGAAGTTCTGAAAAATATTTTGAACTGCAAACTAGTTCTTGAAATGCTGACGAAGCATCAAAAACTATAAACGATCTTAACAGTAAAAAGTTTGATGACAAAGAATAGTAAGGTGGTAAAGCTGAGAAAAAGAGAAGGTTTGGAACTGGAAAACGGATTGAACAGACTATGAAGGAGGTTGTGGACAAATCACAAAGACTAAATCTGCCTTCGAAGAATTCAAATGATTCAGTGCCTGCTAAAGTTATTAACGAATACCTTACTCTTTATTCTAAACCTTTACAGACAAATCTTCATCCTCATCCATCAATATTAGAAATTCTAAGATATTATCATATCTTTCATTATAAATATCCGCGATATTTTTGAAGATATTTTCACAACTAATCTTATCTGAAGTCATTTATCTCTTTGCGCTATCAGTGTACATCATATAAGAAACTATTAGTTTCTATATTCTATAAACTTTCGAGTTTAAATTATGAATGTTTTGAAGTAGTGTTGGGAACTGAAGCATGAGTTAGTATAATATAATGACACTTGATCAACGTGATTATATTGCAGTAAGTCATGCTGAGTTTCTAATGGGACATGACGATTCACAGACCATGCCGTCATCATGTTCCATGTTACACGACTATTGTATTCTATTTAATCTCTAAAAATATCAAGAATATATTTTCTTGATGATTCGGTCTTTTCAGGGTATTCTGGTAAATTAACAAATCAAGATCGTGCCATTACCATTTCCTTCTTAGAACATTAACTATGTTCATTCTGAAATTCATATCTACGAATACTGGACCATTACAAACGTTGCTTAATCGCAAGAAGAGGAAACGAAAGGACAAAACTCCAAAATAGAAATTGGAGTATAAATCGCAGCAAATAGAAGGGAGCATTAACTATGGATGTCAATGATTATAGAAGACAAAAGCAGGGGCTTTGAAATATAAGGGAAGATATAAAACCCAACAACCACCCAAAAATTATAAACCATATATATCGATGCATATAGCAATATAAAGACATGGAAGAACTAAAAACACTATAAAATCGAGAGTATAGTAGAAGTAAATAGATTCTTCCGGAGGCAGATGAAAGAGAAGAATGACAGATATGAAAGAGAGGAGTATATCGAGAATCAGTACTGGATGAAGCATATTGACAAATACTTTAAAATATGAGTTGAGGGAGAAAGAATAGAAGGTGTGAGTTGTAAGGAAATGAAGGAGGTGGATATATAGTGAAATACCCGGCAGAGAAATCAAGATGGATTATCGTATTAATTCGAAGAGAATCATAATCTCCTTAATCACCGAAGCATCAAATCCAACATAGATTACAAAGATTTTCTTTAAATTCGGAGATCAATTGTGATGACGTCAAAAGATATGACGAATCACTATAATCTTATTTCCTTCATTTACGATAACTACCCTCATACGCTTCGAGTAATCGAATTATTTTATCCATACTTCTTAGACATGATAAAACTTCATAATCGTTACGTCATAATAACATTCTCATTGTTAGCCATAACGACCTCTATCAAATTTCGGGGACGAAATTTCTTTAACGGGTAGGTACTGTGATGACCCGGAAATTTCCGACTAAATTTAAACTTTATCTTTATATTATTCTGACACGATAAGCAATGTTTGTTAAGTTAAATCTCAAGGATTTTAAACTATGTTTATACATTCATTTAAACCTCGACCAAATTCCAATGATTCATGAACCATTAAATGAACATATATGAATATGTATGTATATGTGTATATGTTATAAATTGAAAATGTCAACAAAGTATTTAAACGTATAATGCCTTATATGAACGTATTTGTTTCAATATGATTATCGACGAAAAAAATATATATTAAATGATTGAATTATCAGAAACATTGAATTATGATTACAAGTCTCTGTTGAGAGGTCCACTATGATTTGAGAAAATCTATTCCTCTTAACGATATTCGGAATAATTTGTAAAGCTATTTATAAATAAAAATAAAAAGTGTCATTTACGAAAGTTAGACAAAAGCTAATGGAGAATTGGTTTCCATAATATTCTATTAATCTATTTTCAAACGTACAAAAACGTTTTCAGTTTAAAAAGAACTTTATTATTAAAACGTACATAACTTTTATAAATATCTAGAATCACTTTTGACAACTCATTACTTAACCAGTATAATAAATATAACGATATTTATATTTTATTTCACTAAATATATATAACGATTTAAATTAATATTATATATATTTATACGCGTATTATACATACATAGTTTTTATACTTTTACTATACTTTAACTTTACCTTTACTTTACTTTTACTTTACTTATACTTTAATAATTCACTTTAATAATTCATACTTTAATAATTCACTTTAATAATTCATACATTAATAATTCACTTTAATAATTCATATAATTCATACTTTAATAATTCACTTTAATAATTCATACTTTAATAATTCACTTTAATAATTCATACTTTAATAATTCATACTTTAATAATTCAAAAATCTATTATAAATAGAATTCAATAGGTTTCATTATTTCATAGAAACTTAAAAATATATTTCTCTAAACTCTCTCAATCGATTTATATATATATATATATATATATATATATATATATATATATATATATATATATATATATATATATATATATATATATATATATATATATATATATTTGCTCTGTATTATTTCAAGATATTATTAGTATACATAAAATATTACGACGGAGTGATGTCCGAGTGATTTCAAAATAGTTTTTTGAATGAGTCGAAGCTAAGGAAATTATGGGTTATAGCTATGGAGGTGATGGGTATGGTTCATGGGTATGCTCGTGAGGTCAATCTAGTGTTTATCATCTCCGTTGCGTCTACGTACTTTCCTGCAATATTGAATCTCAATATTGATACGTGAGCACTCATAACTTAACTTTTATATATCAATAGTGTATCCCTGACTAGTGCTCGAGTATATAGGATTATGCATGCTTGTACATTCGATATTGTCCTTAGATAGGTTTGTTGAATCCTGAATTAGATACATATGCTACTGAGATAGGGTATATGATATGCATGTCATTGGAAAGCTATACAGGGTCGAGGTTGATTCCAAATATATATACTTTGAGTTATGATCTAGCCTGAGACGTGTATACACTGGGTCGTGGATGTGATAAAACGGAAATTTCCAACCAAATTTAAACTTTAATCTTTATATGTTTCCGACACGATAAGCAATATTTGTTAAGTTAAATTTCAAGAATTTTAAACTATGTTCATACATTCATTCAACCTCGACCAAGTTCCAACGATTCACAAACCATTAAACGAATATGATTATATATGTATATGTGTATATATATTATAACTTGAAACGTAAACAAAATATTATATTAAATACTTTATATGATTGTATCTGTTTCAAAATATTTATCAATGGAATTAGAAGATAAGATCAAATGATTGAATTATCAGATATATTGAATTATGATTACAAGTCTATGTTGAAAGGCCCACGTTGATTTGAGAAATCTTTCCATTTTAACAATATTCGGAAAATGGTAAAGTGATTTATAAATAAGAACAAATTGTCAATCATTGAGAACTAGACAAATGATAGTGGAAGATTGAATCTCATAAAGACTCGATTGATCTATTTAGTTTCAAACGTACAAAAAAGAAAACGTTTTCAGTTTAAAAAGAACTTTATTATTTAAACGTATATAACTTTTATAAATATCGAAAAATTAAGAACTTTTCATTTAGATATCGAATGGTTTCGATGAACGGATTAGAAGTTATAGTCAACTGAATTTTAGTATTATTGTTAAAATGATTATTATTACTATCGTCGTTATTATTTTAATAGAAATATCATTGTTATTATAAAATATCATTATTACTATTATGTTAGTATTATCATTTTATCATAATACCATTTTTAGTAAATATAAATATTGTTATTTTTTATAGAATAATAATAATTATTATTACAAAATAATACAACTTTTACTTATTATTATTATGATCAATATTATTTTATCAAATAAATAGGGGATACAAAGATATTTTTCACCACGCGTAATATAATTACATTAATAATACTTACCACTATAGTTTTACGATATTAAGTGAACTTTATAAATTTTACTACTTAAGATATATAAAAGTATATTTTATCATATATAAACGTTAATATAAATTTTTATTAATAAATGACTTTTATTATTATAAAATCTAATAAATATATTTAAATATATAAAACGACTATAGTTAAGTTATATAATAAACACGTATAAATTTTAGAAGTCATTTTGGGTTAAGTTGACTTTTGTTGACTTTTGCATATTAGTCTCGAGCATTAGGAATGTGGTACACTATGACTTGACCAAAAATTGTTAGAAAAATATTGACCAACATATAAATATATATAATTAATATAGGTTCATGAATCCGAGGCCAACCTTGCACTTGTTAAATGACGTTATATGTATTTTTACTACGAAATACAGTATGGTGAGTTTCATTACTCCCTTTTTATATATATTTTTGGGCTGAGAATACATGCGCTGTTTTATAAATGTTTTACGAAATAGGCACAAGTACTAAAACTAATTCTATGTGGGTTTAAACCAGAAATATACCCTTAGCTTGGTAACATTAAACTACTTGTCTATGTACGGTAGGCGCGAATCCTAAAGATAGATCTATTGGGCCTGACAAACCCCATCCTGACTATGGGATGCTTTAGTACTTCGAGGTTATTTTAAACATGTAACGACCCGGAAATTTCCGACCAAATTTAAACTCTAATCTCTATATGGTTCCGACACGATAAGCAAAAACCCTAAAGTTGACCCGCACTTTTTCGATCGTTCTATACTTATAAGATTAATATTTACATAAATTAAACCTTACCAACATGATAAGCAATCCAAATTGTTGAGACTTATGTTTTCGAAAAGAGTTTTACACAACGTTTGACCGTCTAGTTTGACCGATGATATCACGAACTATACAATATATGATAATTATACGTTTGTGTATATATATGTATATATACATATTTAACATGATCTAAGAATGTTTTAATATCTCATTTTGTATTAATAACAATAAGTTATAAGTATATTTTGAAACTACTAACTTAAGTTTTCAAAACGATAACCATACGTAACGTTATTTGACTTAAATACTTATGACCTATAATGTTTATACATATATCGTATAAGTAATGTATTTAATCACTTTTAAAGACTTAAATACATAAAACAATATAAGTATATTTACAAAAGATAGCTATATTTGAATCCTCGTTCCGTTTTCTCAAAGATTTCTATACGTATACCTAGGGTATATGTACCCGTATCATACGCAGCTTCTAGATGTATTTACTATTGGTATATACCAATAAAAATCTGCTCCTTAGCAGCCTTAAATGATTAAGAAACATGTGGAACCAACCATTTGTCAAGTAGCATGAATTATTTAGCAAGAAAACAAAGTTAGGTATTTTTTTTTTCCTTTATAACCTAAAAACGTTTTTATGCATGCACACCATTTCTTCACCCCATTTTCTTATACTTACACTTCCATTTCTCTCTCAAAATACTCTTAACTTCATACTTGATCATCTCCAAGCATTTTTCCCATCATTTAGCTTCAAAAACCTTACTTAAACACCATAAGAAAACCATACAAAAACACTTCAAGAAATCCTTCCAAGAACACAAACTTACTTCCAATCTTTCATCCAATTCCATCACCCTTTTGGTTCTAGCTTTTTACTCCTCTTTTACAGAAACCTTGTCCAAGGAACTTGAGGTAGTATCTATGTTCATAACCATATTCGATTCATATATATATAGCTATCATATTTTGTGGTATACAATTTTAACAACAAGAACATAGTTTGAAAGTTTTCAAACTTGTTTGCAAACTAAATAGATCCTTCTAACTTAACTTTTAAAATACTTCAAGACCTGTAATATAACTTAAATATATGCTAACTTAACAAGGTATAACTTGGTTTTTCAAAGAATATCTTAAAAACTGTTTTTACGACGTCGGAGTGTAACCGGGGACTGTTTTGGGTTGGATAATTAAAAACTATCTTAAACTTTGAATTGGAGGTTTATGTTCTGGAAAAATGATTTTTACTATAAATATGTTAACACATAGAAATTTCATGATTTAATTCAAAGTATAAGTATTTTTAGAAAAATGGTCATTAAGTGTTATTTTTTTGTAACAAAAATGTTTAACTTCATAAGTTTCACTAAATTTTCACCTATGCCGTGTGATTTTGAATACAAACCAAGGTATTTTCAGTTCATAGTCTTAAAGAGGGACTCGATCCAAGGAGATGGCAAGTTGAATCAACGAAAACGGATTTGTAACGAAGAAACTATGACCGAAACAAAATTGGTTATCCTAGACTTGTTTAACTTCGGGATTAATTGGGAAAAATTAAATAAATCACATATTTCTAAGATAACATGATATTTTATATATATGTACTTATAATTCAATTTTATATGGTTCAGGATCACCCGTAAACAACACGAGAAGATTAATCATAAGATCCCATGTTTGTACGCAACACGTCATTTGACAACACCGGTACTTTATGTACGCAACACGTCATTTGACAACACCGGTACCGTGGGTCAAGATTAATCTCGACCAATACATATACGATGGGGTTTTATTTATTTCGTTGGGGGTTTTATTTATTTCATTGCGGGTATATTAAACATCTAAAAATGAACCATTAAAATTGAATTACTAACAACGAGCTGCTAACTACGGACTAAGGAATTATTCAAAGTATTAAAAGTATAACAAGTATATATATGTGACGTTTGTTTAAAAAGAAAAGGTATTGATATATTATATATGGATAGGTTCGTGATATCAACCGGAGACCAAGTCAAATTATATATATCTTCAAGACGAAAGTGAGTATATAGTCCCACTTTTAAACTCTAAATATTTCGGGATGAGAATACATGTATTTTATGTTTTACGTTATGGACACAAGTAACTGAAAAATATATTCTACGTTGAGTTGTACCACTGGCATACTTCCCTATAGCTTGGTAACTAATATTTACAGCGGTATTGTAAACGCGAATCCTGTTGATAGATCTATCGGGCCTGACAACCCCAACCGGACTGGACGACCAGTATTCAACGGTTGCACAGTACTTCGTTTCGTGACTACACTTGGTACAGTGTAGTAAGATTTCATATTAAAGGGAATATGCGACGTGATTAATTGTTAAGTATGGTTACCAAGTGCTCAACCACTTAGAATATTTTTATTAAAATGTTTATATATGAAATCTTGTGGTCTATATTTATATCGCTGTCGACATTAAACCTATATCTCGCCAACTTTATGTTGACATTTTAAAGCATGTTATTCTCAGGTATGAATTAAGTCTTCCGCTGTGCATTATCTCGTACTAAGGATACTACTTGAGGCCATTAAGGACTTATATCATAAGGCGTTGCATTCGAGTCATTGAAGTTCATAGAGACTATTATTAAGTAAATGGCGGTTTAGGTCATTTGAATATTATGAAATGTCAGGCGAATATGTCAATTATGGATGTAACTATAGATTGTCTTTTAAGAATAAATGCAATGTTTGTAAGATGTATCATATAGAGGGAAAGTACCTCGCAATGTTATCAACTATTGTAATTCGTTTGTAATCAATATGGACAACGTCCGGATGATTAGTTTCGGATCCTTTCAGTTGGTATCAGAGCGTTGGTCTTAGCGAACCAGGCCTTGCATTAGTGTGTCTAACTAGTAGTTGTTAGGATACATTAAGTGAGTCTGGACTTTGACCGTGTCTGCCTGTCAAAAGTTTTGCTTATCAATCCTAGTCGGAAATCATCTGCTTATCATTCTTAGGGAACTGCCTGCTTATCATTCTTAAGTCTAGACACGTCTTACTGCATTTAGTGCATCGATAGTGTATAGACAAAATTCATATCCTAGCGTATCTGTTACTATAGACATTGCCTGACGTATTTCAAAGATTCTCCGTAATTCATGGGATTTTGATATTATATATACATATGTAAATTATGTATTGAAGAGTACCAAACCCAACTCCTATAATCTATTCCAAACCAAAAATTCATTTCTCCGACCATACAAGATGGATTCTTCATCCAGCTCAAATTCCTCCGACTTCGATAGCTTCGCCGATATGGATTTCCATTCGAGCTCCGAGAACAGCGTTACCGGAATGGATCAACCAATTTCCCATCATCTATTCTGGATGAATTGGGGATGGGTTCGTAATATACTAAATTTCTGGAGGCAAGAAGAAGGTGATCCATTCCATCCACCAAATTGTCCTCTTAACGATGAACCTGAAGCACTTACCGGCGAACCTATTCGAAACACCATTTTCTCGCTCATTTCTAGAGTATCTCGTCATGATTACATACTATCCCATATTTCAAATCTTGTTCATTCGCTCGTTCCAACCGTCAATCATCCCGGTATAATAGAAGAAGTCAACGAACTCCGTGCTCGGGTAGTGGTTTTGGAGAATATGGTGCGAAGGTTACAAACACCAACAGCAGCACCAGCAGCATAATCCGTACTACCATCGTCAACGCCGACAGTACCTTTATCACCCCAATCACAACCGCGCCTTAAATCTCAACATCACAATCTGTATCTCGAATATCAACATCACACGACTCAATATCTGTACTTTGAGTATGATCTTCGTTCTATATATCGTTCTACATCGATTATCTTCGCTTTACGTATCGTATGACGATTATGTAATTTCTAAAGTCTTAGAGATTATGTAACCTAGAATTAACGATAAATCAAATGAGTTTAATATCTTATTGACTCATTAAATCTATGATTATCTCTGAAGAAAATATATATGCAAGTATATTTTCATAAAGATAGTAATTAAAAATTCCTTCGTACAAACTATTAATGATGAAAATATTTTAACGGGTGGGTAGTACCCGAGGAATATTTAGAATTCACATTAATAAGTTATATTGTACATTCTTGAATCTGATTCAACGGTTATCTATTATCTTACTTACAACCACCGATATTCGTATCCGCTCACCCCAGAATAACCATTTTCAATCAAATTTCATATTCGGATTTTGACCTACCAGAATCCAACAAGTGGCATAAAGAAGAAAACATTGGACAAAATAAAAAAAAATTGTTAGAAACACACGATTTAACTAATTAAAAATCTATTAAGGATTCCACGCTAACTGTTCCGGCTAACTCTGGACAATTAAAATGAATTAAAATGTTGATTGTAACATATGAAGCTAAACAATTCTTCAAGCTTGCCACTTGATTTTATCTTAAACCTCATTCGTAACTTGACGATTACAATTCGCATTCAAATCCTTTCATGATTCCTGAAAACACCTCGACCGAGAAGTTGAACCCGCCGCACCTTGCCTACGGAATGAAGATTTATACATACAGTTATACACCTGAAGAACTCTCGAACCCAAATTCATAATTTAACACATAACATATTGAATCCTTTGCCATTTATTAGCAAGAACAACCCTACAATTCCTTTTCAAGAAGCTAATTTTGTCACAGCTCCACTTCGACTTTTCAGTGAGATTATTTCTATTATAATCATGATATTTATACCTTGTCCTTTCGCCGTCATTACCGGAAAACCTTTTATATCCCTTGACAACATCAACAGGTGCACCAGCAGATCGTTATCCTTTTGGCGAAATCAACAATCAGTATTTTGAAAATCTCGCGGAACTTCTTCCATCATATCTATAATGTCTATCCCTAAGAATTTCATAATCTGAACGTGAAGTTTCTGAAAAACACCCGGGACTATGAAATAGTTCTTGAAATGCTAACGAAGCAGCAAAAACTGTAAACGACTTTAACGGTCAAAAGTTTGATGACAAAGAATAGTAAGGTGGTAAAGCTGGAAAAAAAAAAGTTTGGAACTAGAAAACGGATGAAGCAAAGTATGAAAGAGGCTGTGGATAAATCACAGGGACTGAACCTGCTCTCAAAGAATACAAACGATTCCGTACCTGCTGAAACCGTCAGTAAGAACCCTACTCTTTATTCAAAACCTTGCCCGGATGATATTTTTCATCATCATCTTATCTTAGATATTATAAGATATCTTCATATCATTCGTTATACATATTTTTCATATTTCTGGAGATATTTTTACAACTATTCCTATCTGCGATCATTTATCTCTCCGTAACATCTGCGTTACAATATAAAAGAAACTGTGTTAATTTCTAAATTCTGAAACCTCCGAGATTAAAATATAAATGATTTGAAGTAGTGTTGGGAACTGATGCATAAATTAGTATAATATAATGAAACTTGATCAACTTCATTATATTACAGTAAGTCATGTTAAGTTTCTAATGGAATGTGATGATTCACAGTACCGTCATCATGTGCCATGTTACACGGCTCTTACATTCTATCAAGTCTCCAAACATATTAGAACGTATCACCTTGATAGTTCTATTTTTCCAGAATATTCGAGTAATTTAACGAATCAAGATCGTGCCATTACAATTTCATTCTAAAACCAATAGCTAGGTTCATTCCAAATTTCCTACCTACGAATTTCGGACCATTGTTCGCTTGGCTCGAGGACAGGAAGAAGAAACGAAGGGACAAAACCTCAGAATAGAAATAGGAACATAAACCACAGCAAATAAGAGAGAGCATTAACTGTGGATGACAATGATTTTAAGGGACGGGAGTAGGAACATCGAAATATAAGGGAAGGTATAAAACCTAACAACAACCCCGAAACTACAAACCGTGCATATCAATACGTATTGCAACGTAAAGGCACGGGAGAATTAAAAACATTATAATTCCAAGGAAAGGATAAAAGAGAATAGATTCTTCTGGTGATAGATGAAAAAGAAGAATGAAAGATATGAAAGTTAGAAATATAACAAGGATTAGAATGGGATGGAGCATATTAGCGAATGTCTTAAAGTAGGAACTAAAGAGAAAGAATAGAAGATGTGGGAAGAAAGAAAGGGAAGGAGGTAAATTTATAGTGAAATATTCGACAAAGAAATCAAAACAGATTGCCGCGTTAAATCAAAGAAGATCCTGATCGCCGCAAAACTAAATCTTATTACATAAGATTTTCTTTAAAACCCTTAAATCCCGGAAATCGATCATAATCACGTCATCGGTTACAACAATTCTATATTTACTCATTTCACTCTTTTGTGATAGCTTCGCTCGTGCGTCTCACATAACCGAATCGTTTTATCTAAATCTTTCAATAATGATAAAATTTCATTATTACCTCATATTCGTCATGAAAACATTCCTATTGTTATTTATGACAACCTCTACCAAATTTCGAGGACGAAATTTCTTTAACGGGTGGGTACTGTAACGACCCGGAAATTTCCGACCAAATTTAAACTCTAATCTCTATATGGTTCCGACACGATAAGCAAAAACCCTAAAGTTGACCCGCACTTTTTCGATCGTTCTATACTTATAAGATTAATATTTACATAAATTAAACCTTACCAACATGATAAGCAATCCAAATTGTTGAGACTTATGTTTTCGAAAAGAGTTTTACACAACGTTTGACCGTCTAGTTTGACCGATGATATCACGAACTATACAATATATGATAATTATACGTTTGTGTATATATATGTATATATACATATTTAACATGATCTAAGAATGTTTTAATATCTCATTTTGTATTAATAACAATAAGTTATAAGTATATTTTGAAACTACTAACTTAAGTTTTCAAAACGATAACCATACGTAACGTTATTTGACTTAAATACTTATGACCTATAATGTTTATACATATATCGTATAAGTAATGTATTTAATCACTTTTAAAGACTTAAATACATAAAACAATATAAGTATATTTACAAAAGATAGCTATATTTGAATCCTCGTTCCGTTTTCTCAAAGATTTCTATACGTATACCTAGGGTATATGTACCCGTATCATACGCAGCTTCTAGATGTATTTACTATTGGTATATACCAATAAAAATCTGCTCCTTAGCAGCCTTAAATGATTAAGAAACATGTGGAACCAACCATTTGTCAAGTAGCATGAATTATTTAGCAAGAAAACAAAGTTAGGTATTTTTTTTTTCCTTTATAACCTAAAAACGTTTTTATGCATGCACACCATTTCTTCACCCCATTTTCTTATACTTACACTTCCATTTCTCTCTCAAAATACTCTTAACTTCATACTTGATCATCTCCAAGCATTTTTCCCATCATTTAGCTTCAAAAACCTTACTTAAACACCATAAGAAAACCATACAAAAACACTTCAAGAAATCCTTCCAAGAACACAAACTTACTTCCAATCTTTCATCCAATTCCATCACCCTTTTGGTTCTAGCTTTTTACTCCTCTTTTACAGAAACCTTGTCCAAGGAACTTGAGGTAGTATCTATGTTCATAACCATATTCGATTCATATATATATAGCTATCATATTTTGTGGTATACAATTTTAACAACAAGAACATAGTTTGAAAGTTTTCAAACTTGTTTGCAAACTAAATAGATCCTTCTAACTTAACTTTTAAAATACTTCAAGACCTGTAATATAACTTAAATATATGCTAACTTAACAAGGTATAACTTGGTTTTTCAAAGAATATCTTAAAAACTGTTTTTACGACGTCGGAGTGTAACCGGGGACTGTTTTGGGTTGGATAATTAAAAACTATCTTAAACTTTGAATTGGAGGTTTATGTTCTGGAAAAATGATTTTTACTATAAATATGTTAACACATAGAAATTTCATGATTTAATTCAAAGTATAAGTATTTTTAGAAAAATGGTCATTAAGTGTTATTTTTTTGTAACAAAAATGTTTAACTTCATAAGTTTCACTAAATTTTCACCTATGCCGTGTGATTTTGAATACAAACCAAGGTATTTTCAGTTCATAGTCTTAAAGAGGGACTCGATCCAAGGAGATGGCAAGTTGAATCAACGAAAACGGATTTGTAACGAAGAAACTATGACCGAAACAAAATTGGTTATCCTAGACTTGTTTAACTTCGGGATTAATTGGGAAAAATTAAATAAATCACATATTTCTAAGATAACATGATATTTTATATATATGTACTTATAATTCAATTTTATATGGTTCAGGATCACCCGTAAACAACACGAGAAGATTAATCATAAGATCCCATGTTTGTACGCAACACGTCATTTGACAACACCGGTACTTTATGTACGCAACACGTCATTTGACAACACCGGTACCGTGGGTCAAGATTAATCTCGACCAATACATATACGATGGGGTTTTATTTATTTCGTTGGGGGTTTTATTTATTTCATTGCGGGTATATTAAACATCTAAAAATGAACCATTAAAATTGAATTACTAACAACGAGCTGCTAACTACGGACTAAGGAATTATTCAAAGTATTAAAAGTATAACAAGTATATATATGTGACGTTTGTTTAAAAAGAAAAGGTATTGATATATTATATATGGATAGGTTCGTGATATCAACCGGAGACCAAGTCAAATTATATATATCTTCAAGACGAAAGTGAGTATATAGTCCCACTTTTAAACTCTAAATATTTCGGGATGAGAATACATGTATTTTATGTTTTACGTTATGGACACAAGTAACTGAAAAATATATTCTACGTTGAGTTGTACCACTGGCATACTTCCCTATAGCTTGGTAACTAATATTTACAGCGGTATTGTAAACGCGAATCCTGTTGATAGATCTATCGGGCCTGACAACCCCAACCGGACTGGACGACCAGTATTCAACGGTTGCACAGTACTTCGTTTCGTGACTACACTTGGTACAGTGTAGTAAGATTTCATATTAAAGGGAATATGCGACGTGATTAATTGTTAAGTATGGTTACCAAGTGCTCAACCACTTAGAATATTTTTATTAAAATGTTTATATATGAAATCTTGTGGTCTATATTTATATCGCTGTCGACATTAAACCTATATCTCGCCAACTTTATGTTGACATTTTAAAGCATGTTATTCTCAGGTATGAATTAAGTCTTCCGCTGTGCATTATCTCGTACTAAGGATACTACTTGAGGCCATTAAGGACTTATATCATAAGGCGTTGCATTCGAGTCATTGAAGTTCATAGAGACTATTATTAAGTAAATGGCGGTTTAGGTCATTTGAATATTATGAAATGTCAGGCGAATATGTCAATTATGGATGTAACTATAGATTGTCTTTTAAGAATAAATGCAATGTTTGTAAGATGTATCATATAGAGGGCAAGTACCTCGCAATGTTATCAACTATTGTAATTCGTTTGTAATCAATATGGACAACGTCCGGATGATTAGTTTCGGATCCTTTCAAAACACACCTGATCTGGTGTACTTCAGAGGGTAAAACATGAACGTTAAGGCTTGTTACCGGGTGCCTACAACTTATAGAATACTTTTATACACTTGCGAGTGTACATATATTTATAAACGGAAATCTTGTGGTCTATTAATATATTGAAATGATTGTTATGATAAACCTATGAACTCACCAACCTTTTGGTTGACACTTTAAAGCATGTTTATTCTCAGGTATTAAAGAAATCTTCCGCTGTGCATTAGCTCATTTTAAGGATATTACTTGGAGTCATTCATGGCATATTTTGAAAGACGTTGCATTCGAGTCATTGAGTTCATCAAGATTATTATTATGTCAATTATAGTTGGATGTATTATGAAATGGTGTGCATGCCGTCAACTTTTGTTGTAAAGAAAGTTTGTCTTTTAAAAATGAATGCAATGTTTGTAAAATGTATCATATAGAGGTCAAATACCTCGCGATGTAATCAACTATTGTGAATCGTTTATAATGTATATGAACGGGTCCTTTCACTATCTTCAATAGATATTCATCAAGAAAGTTGTCTTGTATGGCCGATTCATTTAGAACTTCTAATTCGAGATTTTCAAGACAAGAAAGATGATCAGCGGCGAGATTTTCTGCTCCCTTTTTATCTCGGATTTCAATATCAAACTCTTGTAAGAGTAAGATCCAATGGATTAATAGTGGTTTAGCATCTTATTTCGAAAATAGATATCTAAGAGCAGAATGGTCGGTATAGACCACCGTTTTAGCTAGAACGAGATATGAACGAAATTTGTCAAAAGCAAAGGCAATAGCAAGGAGTTCTTTTTCAGTAGTTGTATAGTTCGTTTGTGCTCCCTGTAACATCTTACTAGCATAATAAATAGGTTGAAATCGTTTTTCAATCCTTTGTCCTAAAACGGCTCCCATTGCAAAATCACTTGCATCGCACATTAGTTCAAATGGTATATTCCAATTTGGTGTTATCATGATCGGCGCATTAGTGAGTTTTTCTTTAAGAATATTAAAAGATTTGATGCATTCATCTAAAAAGATTAATGGAGCATCCTTTTCTAGGAGTTTATTCATAGGAGTGGCAATTTTAGAAAAATCTTTTATGAAACGTCGGTAAAAACCGGCATGCCCTAGAAAACTCCTAACTCCTCTAACATTGGTGGGATGTGAAAGTTTAGCAATTACATCTACTTTAGCTCTATCCACTTCAATTCCTTCCTTTGAAATTTTATGACCAAGAACGATTCCTTTTTTAACCATGAAATGGCATTTCTCCCAATTAAGAACTAGATTTGATTGTTCGCATTTAATAAGCATTCGTTCAAGATTAACTAGACATGTTATAAAAGTATCACCGAAGTCTGAAAAGTCATCCATGAAAACTTCCATGCATTCTTCTATCATGTCGTGAAAGATCGCCATCATGCACCTTTGAAAGGTTGCAGGGGCGTTGCAAAGTGCAAATGGCATGCGTTTGTAAGCAAAAGAACCATAAGGGCACGTGAATGTAGTTTTCTCTTGGTCCTCGGGTGCTATTGGAATTTGAAAATATCCGGAAAAACCATCAAGAAAACAATAGTAACTATTTCATGCTAATCTTTTCAACATTTGATCAATAAAGGGTAAGGGAAAGTGATCTTTTCTGGTGGCGTCATTTAATTTTCTATAATCAATACAAACACGCCATCCTGTTACAGTCCTAGTAGGAATAAGCTCATTTTTCTCATTTGTGATGACAGTCATGCCACCCTTCTTAGGCATACATTGAACTGGGCTTACCCATGGACTATCAGAGATTGGATAAATTAAACCTGCATCAAGCAGTTTAATTATTTCTTTCTTAACAACATCTTGCATATTAGGATTTAGTCTTCGTTGGCGTTGCACATACGTTTTATGACCTTCTTCCATAAGGATTTTATGTGTGCAATACGAAGGACTTATTCCTTTAATATCATGAATTTTCCATGCAATAGCTGGTTTATGAGCTTTTAGCACAGAAATGAGTGTAGATCGGTCTTGGCGGTTGATAATTATTCTGATAATTATTTCCAGGCCTTTGGTTTATGTATGAAACATTCTCTCTTTGTTCCATTGTTAATTCAATACTGAGACAATCTTTTGTCAAATGTGGTCCTCCACACTGCTCACAACTAATTCGTATTGAGTAGATATCTTTAGTCATCTTTTCCATTCGTCTCTCGACAGCATCTATCTTTCCAGAAATGGAATCTAAGTCATGGCTAGAATCGGCTCTAGCTGCTTTAGATGATCTAACAATATCTTTTTCTTGGTGCCACTCATGTGAGTATGAAGCAGTGTTATCAATAATTTTATAAGCGTCAGTTGCTGTTTTCTTCATAATGGAACCACCTGCTGCTATGTCTATGTCTTTTCGTGTAGTGATGTCGCATCCTTGGTAGAATATTTGTACTATTTGACAAGTGTCTAAACCATGTTGCGGACATCCTCTTAATAACTTTTCAAATCTGGTCCACGCCTCATATAGAGTTTCATTTGGCTTCTGTGCGAACGTAACAATTTTTCCTTGAAGTCTTACGGCTTTAGATGCCGAAAAGAATTGTTTAAGAAATTTTTCAACTAAAACGTCCCATGTATCAATCGCCCCTTCAGGTAACGATTCTAACCAATATTTGGCTTCTCCCTTTAAAGTCCAGGGAAATAACATGAGATATATCTGTTCATTCTCCACTTCTCTTATTTTAAATAGAGTGCAGATCCTATTAAATGTACGAAGATGTTCGTTTGGATCTTCCTTCGGTGCACCACTAAATTGGCATTGATTAGTCACCATGTGTAGGATTTGTCCTTTGATTTCATAATCTGGCGCATTAATGTCTGGTTGAGTAATTACGTGACCTTGGCCAGTGGGTTTAGTGTAACACCCCAGCTTAACATGACCACAATATTGTCCGCTTTGCCCGCAGGCGCACGGCTTTTTCTTGGCGACCACACACGAGAAGCACTTTCCCAGGAGGTCACCCATCCTGGTAGTGCTCTCGCCCGAGCACGCTTAACTGCAGCATACTCACACATCTGCTCTGCCTGTGGTCCCAAAACGCGTTGTGTCATTTAAGCGTGAGTATTACCTTATAATCCCATGATCACTCATGTCCGTGGGCGATGTGGGATTTGCCTAGGGTGTTACATTCACCCCCCCTCAGGGACTCATCGTCCTCGATGAGGTTTGCCCCCCACCCCCAACATCACATGAGTGGCTCTGATACCATTCTGTAACACCCCAGCTTAACATGACCACAATATTGTCCGCTTTGCCCGCAGGCGCACGGCTTTTTCTTGGCGACCACACACGAGAAGCACTTTCCCAGGAGGTCACCCATCCTGGTAGTGCTCTCGCCCGAGCACTCTTAACTGCAGCATACTCACACATCTGCTCTGCCTGTGGTCCCAAAACGCGTTGTGTCATTTAAGCGTGAGTATTACCTTATAATCCCATGATCACTCATGTCCGGACCCGTTCATATACATTATAAACGATTCACAATAGTTGATTACATTGCGAGGTATTTGACCTCTATATGATACATTTTACAAACATTGCATTCGTTTTTAAAAGACAAACTTTCTTTACATCGAAAATTGACAGGCATGCATACCATTTCATAATATCCACTATCCAACTATAAATTGATTTAATAATAATCTTTGATGAACTCAATGACTCGAATGCAACGTTCTTCGAAATATGCTATGAAAGACTCCAAGTAATATCTTTAAAATGAGCAAATGCACAGCGGAAGATTTCTTTAACACCTGAGAATAAACATGCTTTAAAGTGTCAACCAAAAGGTTGGTGAGTTCATTAGTTTATCATAATCATTTATTTTCATCATTTTAATAGACCACAAGAATTTCATTTCCAGTTCTCATAAATATACGTCCCATGCATAGAGACAAAAATAATCATTCATATGGTGAACACCTGGTAACCGACATTAACTAGATACATATAAGAATATCCCCATTATTCCGGGATCCTCCTTCGGACATGATATAAATTTCGAAGTACTAAAGCATCCGGTACTTTGGATGGGGTTTGTTAGGCCCAATAGATCTATCTTTAGGATTCGCGTCAATTAGGGTGTCTGTTCCCTAATTCTTAGATTACCAGACTTAATAAAAAGGGGCATATTCGATTTCGATAATTCAACCATAGAATGTAGTTTCAATTACTTGTGTCTATTTCGTCAAACATTTAAAAAAGCGCATGTATTCTCAGTCCCAAAAATATAAAGGGTAAAAAGGCAAATGAAACTCACCATACTGTATTTCGTAGTAAAAATACATATAACGTCATTGAACAAGTGGAAGGTTGGCCTCGAATTCACGAACCTAAATTAATTATATAGATTTATGTGTTGGTCAATATTTGTCTAACAAATTAGGTCAAGTCATAGTGTACCACAATCCTAATGCTCGAGACTAATATGCAAAAGTCAACAAAAGTAAATTTGACTCAAAATAATTTCCAAAAATCTATACATGATTAATATATAGTTTAAATATCGTTGTTTTATATTTTTAAATATTTTTAAAAGATTTATTGGAGTAAATAATATAATTTATTTATTAATAAATAAAATTTTATATTAAATTTATATAATAAAATATACTTTTATATATATTAAGTAATAAAATTTATAGGGTTCATTTAATATCATAAAGATAATATGATAGGTATTATTAAAGTAAGTTATTACACGTAGTAAAATATGTTTGTATCACATATTTATTTGATAAAATAATATCTATAATGATAGTAAGTAAAAGTTGTATTATTTTGTAATAATAATAATTATTATAAAAATATCAATATTTATAATTACTAAGATGACATTAGATAAAACGATAATTCTAATTATGATAACTTTAATATTTACGATAATTTTTAATATTATCTTTAAAATAATAATTCTATTTAAAATAATAATAATAATGATATTTTATAGTAACAATGACATTTCTATTAAAATGATAATTTTTGTTAAAATGATAGTTTTAATACTAACGATACTTTTAATAATAATAGTAATGATAAAAATAATAAGAACGATAATTTTATCTAAATCAATATCTTATAATATTTTAATTTCATCATGATACTCTTACCCATAATTTCCTAATCGTTTCGTTTAATAGCTTTTAATCGTCTTTTATATCGTGTTCATAATAATGATAATAATAGTAATCAAAATAATTAGGTGTTACAAATATTTGTTTTAATTACACTAATATTAATAATGATAGTTACTATAACATTACTAACGATAATACTAATAATTATCCTAATGATAATATAGTAATAATAATAATAACAATAACAATAACCATTTTTAAATAATGATATATATATTAATAATGATAATAATAATAATAATAATACTAATAATAATAATAATAATAATAATAATAATAATAATAATAATAATAATAATAATAATAATAATAATAATAATAATAATAATAATAATAATAATAATAATTGGATAATAATAATAATACTAATTATAACTTTAACGATAATAACGATAGTAATAAATAAAAAAATAACAATTTAATGATAAATCCCTTTTATTGATAAAGATAATAATAATGATAATAATAAGATAAAACTAGAACGACGATAAAAACGACGATAATAATAATCATTTTTAATAAAAATATCAAAAATTCAATTGATTATAACTTCTAATCCGTTCATCGAAACCATTCGATATCTAAAGGAAAAGTTCTTAATTTTTCGCTAGCTTTCCAAGGACATGCATATCTTATACCTTATCTCAACCGCAAGTGTAACTAATTCAACATTCAACCTAACCTGTCTAAGGGCAATATCAAAAGTACAAGCATGCATAATCCTAAATACTCGAGCACTAGTCAGGGATACACTATTAGTATGTAAAAGTTAAATTATGAGTACTCACGTATCAATATTGAGATTCAATATTGCAGGAAAGGTACGTAGACGCAACGGAAATGATAAACACTATATTGACCTCACGAGCATACCCATGAACCATACTCAATCACCTCCATAGCTATAACCCATAATTTCCTTAATCCTATCCCACTCGAAAAACAATTTCGAAATCACTCGGACAGCACTCCGTCGTAATATTTTATGTATATTAATAATATCTTGAAATAATACGGAGTAAATATATATATGTAAATCGATTGAGAGAGTTTAGAGAAAAATATTTTCAAGTTCTATGAAATAATGAAACCTATTGAATTCTATTTATAATAGATTTTTGAATTATTAAAGTGAATTATTAAAGTATGAATTATTAAAGTGAATTATTAAAGTATGAATTATTAAAGTGAATTATTAAAGTATGAATTATTAAAGTATGAATTATTAAAGTAAATTATTAAAGTATGAATTATTAAAGTGAATTATTAAAGTTAAAGTAAAGTAAAAATAAAGTAAAGGTAAAGTTTAAGTATAGTAAAAGTATAAAACTATGTACGTATAATACGCGTATAAATATATATAATATTAATTTAAATCGTTATATATATAAAATAAAATATAAATATCGTTATCTTTATCATACTAGTTAAGTAATGAGTTGTCAAAAGTGGTTCTAGATATTTATAAAAGTTATATACGTTTTAATAATAAAGTTCTTTTAAACTGAAAACGTTTTTGTACGTTTGAAACTAAATAGATCAATCGAGTCTTTATGAGATTCAATCTTCCACTATCCTTTGTCTAGTTCTCAATGATTGACAATTTGTTCTTATTTATAAATCACTTTACCATTTTCCGAATATTGTTAAAATGGAAAGATTTCTCAAATCAACGTGGGCCTTTCAACAGAGACTTGTAATCATAATTCAATATATCTGATAATTCAATCATTTGATCTTATCTTCTAATTCCATTGATAAACATTTTGAAACAGATACAATCATATAAAGTATTTAATCTAATATTTTGTTTACGTTTCAAGTTATAATATATATACACATATACATATATAATCATATTCGTTTAATGGTTCGTGAATCGTTGGAACTTGGTCGAGGTTGAATGAATGTATGAACATAGTTTAAAATTCTTGAAATTTAACTTAACAAATATTGCTTATCGTGTCGGAAACATATAAAGATTAAAGTTTAAATTTGGTTGGAAATTTCCGGGTTGTCACAGTACCTACCCGTTAAAGAAATTTCGTCCCGAAATTTGAGTGGAAAGGTCGTGAATGATAATAAGTATGTTTTCATGATGCATACGGGCTAAAAATTAGAGTTTTATCATCAGCGAATAATTTGGATAAACAATCCATTTATATGAAGAGTACGAATGAAGCTAACATAGAAGAGTGAAATGAGTAAGTGTAGATTCATCTTATCATTTGACGTAGATATGATTGATTCCCAGATTTCAACGGATTTGAAGAAAATCTTCTTAATAAGATTTGACTCTCCGGTAATCAAGGGAATTAGGATCCGCTTTAAATGCGATCGTCCATTTTAATTGTTCTGTCGGAGATTTTCTTATAAATTCACCTCCTTCGTTTCCTTACAACTCACACCTTCTGTTGATGCATTTTATGCAAGTCCCTAGACAGCTACCCACGTCCATTGCAGGTACAACAGTTTACAGGCCACCATGATTGCTCGTTATTATCCTATACGTGTTTGTATGTGGTTACAGGAACTGCAGGAACGAGATTTAGATGTTTGACTATGTTAGACTTAGTTAGACGTACGAGTGAAGCCTCACTAGTACGGCTGACAGGCTCATACCACGGTTGATGCTGAGCTAAGTCACAATTATAACCTAAATGAGAAGACACGAGTGAGTGATCACCCGTACGGCTGATGAAGCCAACTCGTACGTGTGATGAATGAATCGTATGGGTGAGTCAACATCAGGGGTATATAAAGTCTTATGTTCTTCATTTTAGGTTAAGCCTCTCATTTGTTACACACACTCATATCTAGTGAGCTCCTCCAATTTTCTCTCAGTCCAAATCACCCAGGTGGTGAATAATAGCTCTAGGTGTTGATCTAATCACACTTGATTTAGTTGTGGTTTGACTAAATTAATCAAAAAAAATTAACCTATTCACTAGAGGGTTTGATTCACTTATTTCGCCATTGTGTGAGTTAAATCTGTTGATTTCTAAGTTCCTAGTCATGTTTCATCACCTTCTATTCTTTCCCCCTCAACTCATATTTTAAAGTATTCATCAATATGCTCCATCCAGTTCTGATTCTCGATATACTTCTAACTTTCATATCGGTCATTCTTCTTTTTCATCAACCGCCGGAAGAATCTATTTACTTCTACTATACTCTTGGGTTTATAGTGTTTCTAGTTCTCCCGTGTCTTTATATTGCTATGTGCATCGATATATATGGTTTATAATTTCTGGTTTATCGTTGGGCTTTATATGTTCCCTTATATTTCAAAGTCTCTGCTTCTGTCTTCTATAATCATTATCATTAACAGTTAATGCTCTCTTTTATTTGCTGCAATTTATACCCCAATTTTTATTTCGGAGTTTTGTCCTTTTGTTTATTCTTCTTGCGATTAAGCACCGCTTGTAATGGTCCAGAATTCACAGATATGAATTTCAGAATGAACATTGTTAATGTTCTAGGAAGGAAATTGTGATGGCACGATCTTGACTTGTCAAATTACTAGAATACCTTGGAAAAGGCCGAATCATCAAGAAATATTTTCTTGATATTTTAGAGGTTAAATAGAATACAAGAGTCGTATAACATGATACATGATGATATTATGATCTGTGAATCATCACGTTCCATTTAGAAACTCAGCATGACTTACTGTAATATAATCACGTTGATCAAGTGTCATTATATTATACTAATTCATGCTTCAGTTCCCAACACTACTTCAAAATATTCCTATTTTAAACTTGAATGTTTCAGAATTTAGAAACTAAAATACTTTCTTTTATGATGTAATACAGATAGTGCGAAGAGGTAAATGATTTCAAATAAGAAAAATTAAGAAAATATCTTCAGAAATATGGAGGATATTTATAATGAAAGATATGATGATATTTTAGAATTTTTAATATCAGAGGATGATGAAGAATATTGTTCGCAGGGGTTTAGAGTCAGGAGCAAGGTATTCGTTAATGACTTTAGCAGGTACTGAATCATTTGGATCCTTTGAAGTCAGGTTCAGTCTTTGTAATTTGTCCAAAGCCTCCTTCCTACTTTGCTCAATCCGTTTTTCAGTTCCAAAACTTCTCTTTTTCTGCGCTTTGCCAGCACACTTCATCATTATCATTCAGCTTTTACCGTTTAAAGTCGTTTTTAGTTTTTGTTGCTTCATCAGCATTTTTTCCATTTTCGGAGAACCAATTCTTAGTTCGGAGTGTTTTTCAGAAACTTCACATTCAAATTAAGTCCAGAAGATAGACGTTATATATACACATATAACTGTTGGCGTAGACATGCTGCGAGATTTCAAAATACTGATTGCTAATTCCCAATGATTCGTATGGCAATTCTCATTACAAGATGCGAATGAGTAAATGATGGGGTTTCAATAAATAATTATAATGACTTTTTGGAGAGGCTAAAGTCAAAGGGTAATGAAGTTGTTGGTACATCTGCTAATAATGTGGTGGAATGTAATCAAGGTTATAATAAGGTTAGTCTAACTGAAAAGTCGAAGTTGACTTACTGGAGCTGTGACAAAACTGGCTACTTTGAATAGGAGTCGCAAAGTTATTTTTGCTAATAAATGCCAAAGAATCTGACGCGGATACGTTGTTTAAACTTTTACTTTGGTTTCAAGAGTTTTTCGGGTACATAACTGTGGGTAACATGTGGTTGGATCATCATCTCGATTGCTCATCATTCAAAGTGTCTTCAGAAATTTTCGAAGGGTTTGAACACAGATTGTAATCGTTAACATACATTTGATGTTCTAACACAGTTTTGAAGTCAAAATATAGCTTGTGAAAGATGTAAGGATCTAAGAGTGATGATTTTGGTCATATCTCAAGTTGAATTTTGAGATTTCAAAATCAGAATATGTAATTAAATTTTGAATGAGTATGGTTGTTTTGATTTCTATAAAAGAATGTATATTGTTGTGAAAGTAGGGAGTATAATGGATGATTTGCTGAATCAGATTCGAAGAATGTAATATATTAATTGTGAATTTATATATCTCTCGGGTATTACCTACCCGTTAAAAAAATTTTCACAATTAATATTTTGTACAAAAGAATTTTATTACAGTCTTTATGAAAATATATATATGTATATTTTCTTCAGATGTAACATAGATTTAATGAATTAATGTTAAATTAAACTCATTTGATTTACGGTTAAAACTAAAATTGAATAACCCCTAAAGGCTTTAAAAAGTACATAACTTTTATGCAGTATTTCTTTAATGACATTGAAATTATGAATCAATACTTCGTTATTTGTTGATGTATGATGTTCGGTTCGTGGAATTCTTGTGAATTTCGCAAAGTACGAATGATGTTATCTGAAAAGTTTCGGGTACATCGATGATGAAAGTGTAAAATCAAATATATACTTGATTTATTATGAATTGGAATTTGTTGAATTGCGACAGAGATTGTAGTTAACGCTGGTTAAGTTGCGGCCGAAGGACGTACATTATTGCATATTTGTAATATGAATTAACCGAGTAGTTAAGATTCACACACAATAGCTTAGCACGGGAAGATTTATTTTTATTTCAAAATAAATAAAATATACATATAATTTCTTCAAAGGGAATGAGTTAATTCTTCATAACTCGTTGATACAATATACGGGTTATTGATTCGTAATGATGTCCATAGTGATTCTTGAGCTGACGGAGTTTGTGATGTTATAGGTGTTGTTGATTCTGATGTTGACTGTACTGATGATGCTGGTAACGCTGACGGTACTGTTGATGCTGTTGGTAAAACAAGTTTAGCTTGTTAATCACACACCATTTTTGTCAGGGTTTCTACTCTTCCTTCTATCATTTTGGTTCGCTTAACTGATTTATGGTTAGGGTTAGATTAGATAATCTCTAAGACTTTAGAGATTACATAATCTGCGCGGAATGTTTCTCCAATGAAGTTATGAATTAATACTTCGTCGGTTATTGTTGTTGGTATTCCTTGGTATCTATGGTGCGTATGACGTTGATGCTCGTGGGACAGATTGTGAAGTTGAGGTTTACGACGCGGTTGTGGTTGGAGGTGGTAATGGTACTGTTGGCGTTAATGATGGTGGTACTGGTTATGCTGCTGGTGCTGCTGCTGGTGCTGCTACTGGTGTTTGTAATTTCTGCACCATATTCTCCAAAGCCACTACCCGAGCGTGAAGCTCGTTGACTTCTTCTATTACACCGGGGTGATTGTCGGTTTGGACGAGCGGATAAATAAAATCTAGAATTTGATGGAGTATATAATCGTGACGAGATACTCTGGAAATGAGAGAGAAAATGGTGTTTCGGACAGGTTCGCCGGTAAGTGCTTCAGGTTCTTCGTCAAGAGGGCAATGTGGTGGATGGAAAGGATCGCCTTCTTCTTGTCTCCAATGATTGAGGAGACTACGAACCCATCCCCAATTCATCCAGAATAGGTGATGACTGATTGGTTGATCCATTCCGGTCACACTGCTTTCGGAGCTTGAGTGGGATTCCATTTCATAATCTGAGGAACTTGAACTGATGACGAATTCCATTTCGTACGATTAGATAAAGAATTTTTTTTTTTTTTTTTTATGAAATGATTTTGGCTAACGGATGGTATTCTAATTACATAGAATATATATATATATATATATATATATATATATATATATATATATATATATATATATATATATATATATATATATATATATATATATATATATATATATATATATATATATATATATATATATATATATAGATCAAAAGATTTCGTAGATTACGGAGGACTTTGTGGGATATGTCAGGCAAAGTTTAAAGTAACAGATACGATAAGATATGATTTAGCAGATATGCTAAGATATGAATATTTGTCTATACACTATTCATGCAATCAATGCAGCAAGACGTGTCTTAGACTAAAAATGATAAGCAGGTAATTTCCTGAGGATGATAAGTAATTAATTTTCGACACAAAATGATAAGCAAAACTTTTGACATGCAGACACGGTCGAAGTCCAGACTCACTAATGCATCCTATCGACTTATCAGTTAGACACACTAATGCAGACCTGGTTCGCTAAGACCACCGCTCTGATACCAACTGAAAGGACCCGTTCATATACATTATAAACGATTCACAATAGTTGATTACATTGCGAGGTATTTGACCTCTATATGATACATTTTACAAACATTGCATTCGTTTTTAAAAGACAAACTTTCTTTACATCGAAAATTGACAGGCATGCATACCATTTCATAATATCCACTATCCAACTATAAATTGATTTAATAATAATCTTTGATGAACTCAATGACTCGAATGCAACGTTCTTCGAAATATGCTATGAAAGACTCCAAGTAATATCTTTAAAATGAGCAAATGCACAGCGGAAGATTTCTTTAACACCTGAGAATAAACATGCTTTAAAGTGTCAACCAAAAGGTTGGTGAGTTCATTAGTTTATCATAATCATTTATTTTCATCATTTTAATAGACCACAAGAATTTCATTTCCAGTTCTCATAAATATACGTCCCATGCATAGAGACAAAAATAATCATTCATATGGTGAACACCTGGTAACCGACATTAACTAGATACATATAAGAATATCCCCATCATTCCGGGATCCTCCTTCGGACATGATATAAATTTCGAAGTACTAAAGCATCCGGTACTTTGGATGGGGTTTGTTAGGCCCAATAGATCTATCTTTAGGATTCGCGTCAATTAGGGTGTCTGTTCCCTAATTCTTAGATTACCAGACTTAATAAAAAGGGGCATATTCGATTTCGATAATTCAACCATAGAATGTAGTTTCAATTACTTGTGTCTATTTCGTCAAACATTTAAAAAAGCGCATGTATTCTCAGTCCCAAAAATATAAAGGGTAAAAAGGCAAATGAAACTCACCATACTGTATTTCGTAGTAAAAATACATATAACGTCATTGAACAAGTGGAAGGTTGGCCTCGAATTCACGAACCTAAATTAATTATATAGATTTATGTGTTGGTCAATATTTGTCTAACAAATTAGGTCAAGTCATAGTGTACCACAATCCTAATGCTCGAGACTAATATGCAAAAGTCAACAAAAGTAAATTTGACTCAAAATAATTTCCAAAAATCTATACATGATTAATATATAGTTTAAATATCGTTGTTTTATATTTTTAAATATTTTTAAAAGATTTATTGGAGTAAATAATATAATTTATTTATTAATAAATAAAATTTTATATTAAATTTATATAATAAAATATACTTTTATATATATTAAGTAATAAAATTTATAGGGTTCATTTAATATCATAAAGATAATATGATAGGTATTATTAAAGTAAGTTATTACACGTAGTAAAATATGTTTGTATCACATATTTATTTGATAAAATAATATCTATAATGATAGTAAGTAAAAGTTGTATTATTTTGTAATAATAATAATTATTATAAAAATATCAATATTTATAATTACTAAGATGACATTAGATAAAACGATAATTCTAATTATGATAACTTTAATATTTACGATAATTTTTAATATTATCTTTAAAATAATAATTCTATTTAAAATAATAATAATAATAATGATATTTTATAGTAATAATGACATTTCTATTAAAATGATAATTTTTGTTAAAATGATAGTTTTAATACTAACGATACTTTTAATAATAATAGTAATGATAAAAATAATAAGAACGATAATTTTATCTAAATCAATATCTTATAATATTTTAATTTCATCATGATACTCTTACCCATAATTTCCTAATCGTTTCGTTTAATAGCTTTTAATCGTCTTTTATATCGTGTTCATAATAATGATAATAATAGTAATCAAAATAATTAGGTGTTACAAATATTTGTTTTAATTACACTAATATTAATAATGATAGTTACTATAACATTACTAACGATAATACTAATAATTATCCTAATGATAATATAGTAATAATAATAATAACAATAACAATAACCATTTTTAAATAATGATATATATATTAATGATGATAATAATAATAATAATAATAATACTAATAATAATAATAATAATAATAATAATAATAATAATAATAATAATAATAATAATAATAATAATAATAATAATAATAATAATAATAATAATAATAATAATAATAATAATAATAATAATTGGATAATAATAATAATACTAATTATAACTTTAACGATAATAACGATAGTAATAAAAAAAAAATAACAATTTAATGATAAATCCCTTTTATTGATAAAGATAATAATAATGATAATAATAAGATAAAACTAGAACGACGATAAAAACGACGATAATAATAATCATTTTTAATAAAAATATCAAAAATTCAATTGATTATAACTTCTAATCCGTTCATCGAAACCATTCGATATCTAAAGGAAAAGTTCTTAATTTTTCGCTAGCTTTCCAAGGACATGCATATCTTATACCTTATCTCAACCGCAAGTGTAACTAATTCAACATTCAACCTAACCTGTCTAAGGGCAATATCAAAAGTACAAGCATGCATAATCCTAAATACTCGAGCACTAGTCAGGGATACACTATTAGTATGTAAAAGTTAAATTATGAGTACTCACGTATCAATATTGAGATTCAATATTGCAGGAAAGGTACGTAGACGCAACGGAAATGATAAACACTATATTGACCTCACGAGCATACCCATGAACCATACTCAATCACCTCCATAGCTATAACCCATAATTTCCTTAATCCTATCCCACTCGAAAAACAATTTCGAAATCACTCGGACAGCACTCCGTCGTAATATTTTATGTATATTAATAATATCTTGAAATAATACGGAGTAAATATATATATGTAAATCGATTGAGAGAGTTTAGAGAAAAATATTTTCAAGTTCTATGAAATAATGAAACCTATTGAATTCTATTTATAATAGATTTTTGAATTATTAAAGTGAATTATTAAAGTATGAATTATTAAAGTGAATTATTAAAGTATGAATTATTAAAGTGAATTATTAAAGTATGAATTATTAAAGTATGAATTATTAAAGTAAATTATTAAAGTATGAATTATTAAAGTGAATTATTAAAGTTAAAGTAAAGTAAAAATAAGGTAAAGGTAAAGTTTAAGTATATTAAAAGTATAAAACTATGTACGTATAATACGCGTATAAATATATATAATATTAATTTAAATCGTTATATATATAAAATAAAATATAAATATCGTTATCTTTATCATACTAGTTAAGTAATGAGTTGTCAAAAGTGGTTCTAGATATTTATAAAAGTTATATACGTTTTAATAATAAAGTTCTTTTAAACTGAAAACGTTTTTGTACGTTTGAAACTAAATAGATCAATCGAGTCTTTATGAGATTCAATCTTCCACTATCCTTTGTCTAGTTCTCAATGATTGACAATTTGTTCTTATTTATAAATCACTTTACCATTTTCCGAATATTGTTAAAATGGAAAGATTTCTCAAATCAACGTGGGCCTTTCAACAGAGACTTGTAATCATAATTCAATATATCTGATAATTCAATCATTTGATCTTATCTTCTAATTCCATTGATAAAAATTTTGAAACAGATACAATCATATAAAGTATTTAATCTAATATTTTGTTTACGTTTCAAGTTATAATATATATACACATATACATATATAATCATATTCGTTTAATGGTTCGTGAATCGTTGGAACTTGGTCGAGGTTGAATGAATGTATGAACATAGTTTAAAATTCTTGAAATTTAACTTAACAAATATTGCTTATCGTGTCGGAAACATATAAAGATTAAAGTTTAAATTTGGTTGGAAATTTCTGGGTTGTCACATTTAGCTCGCATTCGGTCTTCCATACTTAGAGGTTCCAGATTCTCCATGATTGAATTTGTTGAATCTGAATCACTATAGGATTCTGATTTAATGGTTGGTTCCTCAACCATCTCTATTTGAATGATTGGTGGTTCAGGAGGAAAGATTAATGGTTCAGGATCTATGAATTGTCCCTGAATATTCTCCGGATTCTCAATTGTGAGGTCGGGTTCAAAAAATGGATTATCGGAAATTTGAATTGGAGTATTTGGTCGACTGGATGACGATTCTAAAGAAAAATCAACGGCGACTATATTTGCTAGATGTCTTGATCGAGTTACAGGCGGTGAACATACAAAAGGTGGTGAACGTTTTACTCGGTGCATTCACTGAATATCCTATTAGTTTTTTAAAAAAAAGAAAAAATTATATAAGTTATCCAATTAATAGACTTTTCTAATTTTGCCCACGTTTCGAATAGCCAAAAGATGCAGCAGAGGGGCAGGATTCGTTTGGTCTCAATATAATTGAGTACTGTTTGGCTCCAATAACCCGGTCCACGTACAAATCCAACTATTATTACGAACCAGAAAATTTTGATGTCTATCAATTTAACCACTTAAAATAATTTTTCGTTTAAATTTAAAGAAATTTTAGATAAGAAATAGAAAAAAAAAATATAAGTCCTAAAAACTAGAGCGTCGAGAAATAAGAAAGAAAAAGAGTGCGTCGAAAAATAAAAAGTCAAAAAATAAAAATAAGAATGTAGAGCGTCGAAACTTAAAAAGGAACTAAAAACTAAAAATTAAAAGTTGCATCTAAAAATATTAAAGCTTAAAAGAAATTCTATATCCCAAATGGCAATAACTTAAAAAGGTACTAAAATATAAAAACGGCGTCGCAAAACTCTAAAGCACCTAAATCTTAGTCTAAAGAAAAAGTACTTAAGGGATTTTACGGCAAAGCCTAAAAATCTATAAATAAAAATAACTATGGCAAAAACTATGATTTAAAACTAAATACGAGCGAAAAATACAAATATTATTCTAAAATGAATACAAAGATACAAAATATAAAAATAAACTTAAAGTTGTAAAAAGTACAATTTTTATAAAAAATATTATTTTTATATTATTTATTTAATAAAACTATTAATTTTGTAATTTTAATTAAACTAATTAAACTTAAAATACAAATTAATAACAACTAATACTAAATAATTAAATAACTAAACCTAATTAGGGTTATAATAATAAATATTTATAATATACTCCGTAATTAATGCTGTTTTAGGGTTTACTGTGGCGTGTCAGACAGCTTCATGCGATCGCATGAAGTTTTGCCTTCTGGCTCATGCGATCGCATGAGCTAGAGTTTCGGGCCTGATATTGGGCTGCTACAGTACGGGCCTCGAGTGTTTTTATTATTTTTTTTTTTGTTTTTCTGTTTTATATTAATACAAAATATTTAAATAAAATTTATATTTTTACAAAATAAAAATAAAGAAACCTTATAGTTTTATATATCTCTCTATATATTAAAGTAAACACACAATTGAGTGACAAATCACCTTAAAAATAAATCCTAGCCATCCAATCTTTTAATCACCTCTAATCCTAGCCATCCATTTAAAATCTCTCCCTTAATCATGTGACAATCCTTGAATTAAGAGGTAATCAGACAAAATTAGCCTTCAAAACTAAAAAAAAAGGTACGGGGTTTAGCCCCTAAAATTAGGGATCGATCCATTCACTGTCAGATTCAAGCAACTCATCACTTCATCTTCAATCGACAGTTCCACCACCAACACCACCCGCTCCGTCGATTACATATGTTTTCTTCCGATTAATTTCTCCTCCGTTACTACCATGGAGTTCACCGCGATAAGTCACAAACCCTATCTTAATTTCACCACAATACCCTTTTATCGGCCAAATCACAGGGGTTCAATCAAAAACGCACACTCCGTACTTTCCAGCATACAATCCCTCCGATTCATGAATTCCATCGGTTCAGTAATCGCATCTCAATTCAAGATCGTCTGTGTTTTTGCAATTTACAATTTGATCGAATCATCACATCAATGGTCTATAGAAAAATCTATTAACAAAGTTGATTTACTTAAATTCGATATCTTCATTCAGAAGAATTGAAGATTAATGGAGGTACGAATCAACAATAACCCTTTAAGTTATGTTTTGTTTATTGTAATTTCCAATTTTTAGTAATCAATACAATTTTTTTTTTCAATTTGCCCTAATCGTTTATTGTGTTAGGTTTAAGCAATTATAATTGAGATATTTTTTAAATACATTTCAGTGGGTATGATTCTCGCATCATAAACCTTGAAGATGAACAAGCTATTTACCATGGACCTAAAATCTGCTCTCTACTTACAGTATTTGAGTATTCATTGTTGAAATTGAATTGTAAGCCTTTCTCTTAATTTGCTTTAAAGTTCTAATTTTGATGTGATTTCGTTATTAATTGTGGTAATGTGATATAAAGTTTCATGAATGCATTTGATATATAGTTGACATCTAATGATGACATGAATGCATATATAAATGAAATATAAAAATTTAACTGGTCATAAATATAAAAATTTAAGATATGGAAGATCATGTATCAGGTCATCCAAATGCAGCATCTTGGGTTTAGTGAGGTTGGTGGTGCTTTTACAACAGTGGCCAGAATAAATGTTACTAATGCATCTGTGTTAACTTTTTAGTAAGCTTCCAATGACTAGGAATGACAATGAGAGTTTCTCCTGCAAGCATCGACTGTCTTGACTTTAATCTTCAGAAGACAAAAATGCAATTGTGGGTTCAGGTTTAACATACGATTTTTACTATCTCTTAATCAGATGCAGGGTTTCGAATGAATAACGACGTGTTCAAGAAGCTTCCATCATATGCAACAAGTATGGAATTCAGACGGAATAACCTGGAAACGATATTATTTTAAACCCTTACCTAAATAGCAAATTTTCGATCAAATGATACATGCATTAATTTTACTAAACATCTTGAATTTTAACATTTTATTTAATTACATGTATATTTATAATGACATGGGAATTGGGAAGTGAGAAGGAGGTGTCTCGACCCTGTTCTTCATTAATTGCCTTTGAATACTGAGTCAAAACGGGGTTGGTTCGAAATAGGTAATGAGTCGAAACGAGTCAACTTTCGATGGGGTTGAGTAGGTCAGTCTGATACCCGAGGTGGCCCTGTTTTCTTCATACCTAAAAGTAAAAACTAAATGTATCTTTTGGATTGCTAACCTTCAATTTCATTTGTTTATGGGTTTCAATCATAAATCCATCGAATTAGTTCGGCTAACTAATAAAATACTTCCTATTTCTTTACGTAATCAATCGAATTGTGTATCTATGGTGTTTGATTTTTTTTTCTTTTGTAATCTAATAGGAGGTCCCTTTAATAGTATTTGGCTTCATTTATGGGTTGTATTCTAAACATGATTTGACTGATTGGATATTAAAGAAGACAACTTCGTTGAGCTTTTGTCTCACTGGTGAATGGAATTAAATGAATGAATAAATGAAGATAAGCCAGAATATGAGGTGGGTGGTGGTGCACAAATTCATCATATCTTCCAGTTAATACTCAATATTTGTGAGCTCTTTAGAGGTATGCTTATTTACTATCGATTAGCATATGAACCTTTACGTTACTTAATCTTAATGAGTCCTCTTAACACATTTTGTTTGGCAGGGATCGAGTGGAGATTACCCACATATTCAACTGCTTGTGACAGTGAATATATGAATATCCAATGTTTATATATTCTGTATATATATATATATATATATATATATATATATATATATATATATATATATATATATATATATATATATATATATATATATATATATATATATATATATATATATATAAGATGTTAGTATGAAGCATACAAAGGATAAAACTCTTACAACCATCAATGCATAAGATGCAAGCACTGCAGGTACTTGGCTCAGCTGGGTATATCGTCTGTTTATGATACAAAAACATATTGCAGACAAACTTTGATAGGGGGAAACTATGGCTTACTTAATACCACTACCTTGAAGCCTAATCCAGACTACTACAGGTTCATTACTAAATTATGACACTTTAAAATCTCGTGATTCATCTAATATTCTAACCATTATAAAAGAATCAATGGTGGGTAAGAGCGATCTGCACCTTACAGGACAAGTGGGTGATGTCATCAAAGAATCAGCACATATAGCATTGACTTAGGTATCTTTCTTTTTTCATTTTAGCTTTTTAATTTAATTATTTTCTGAAGTTGTTCATAATAGAAAAAGAAAAAAATCAATGCACTGGTAATAGTGGCTGAGAATATCAGATCAGATTCATTGTTATTAGAGGTGGGAAAATGGGTGGGTTGTCTTACGGGTCAAACCAGGTAAATTAAATACGGAGTAGTTAGCAAATAATTCCAATTTTTTCCCACCTTCTATTTTTAGGGTTTTATAGAGGATTTTATTTGTTTCTTACCAGTGCACTTTTTTGGCACCGGTTAATGGGAAGAAAAGTTCTATCTAGATGGTTTATAGGCACAAAAAAATATACGTGCTAATTTACATTGTGCCAAAGAACCACTAAGTTTGCTACAAGAGTCATCTAACCACCCAAATTCCATTAACACTGACCCAACACAATAGATGTGGGAATTCGACCCATCAACTATGAATTGTTCGAATTAGGTTATGTTTTATCTCAAATAGGTTAAATGGGTCGTATATTAGTTATGAAATTATAGGGAATGAGACAAACAGGTTGAAAGGGTGAATCAGGTTGAAAGTGGTTGAACTCATCACTAATCACTAACCTATACAATATAAATAGGAAAATCGTCAACCAAACCTGGCGTGACCCGTTCCCACCTATCTTAATAAATGAGTCAATTTCTATTACGATTATCTTAAATATTAAATCAACCCAAACTTTTATATAATTTGACATGCGTATGTTTAAGTGGCACGGATAACAGTGGATGCTCCCTTTTTTGTATTTTTAGAGAAGACATGTGTTCTAATGCCTACCGAATGATGAATGGTTGCTGCTACAATTTCTATCATGTGGTTGTATACAAGAAATTAAAATGAACTAATAAGTATATGTCGGTGTATGCAAGAATTTTCGTGTTACCGTAAGTTCATCTTTCAAGTCAGAACATCAAGCTTATACTATACCGTGGATATGTTACTTTTCTCCATTCTCAATGTCATTTTCTATTTGTTGTTCCATTCACTTATTGAATATTTTTAATCATTTTCAGGTGATAAGAGGAAGAAACTACTGCTACTGATTGTGTCGATAAGAAAGTACAACTCTACTTTAGTTAACGAATTCGATGATAATAATGATTGGGGGTGTTCTCATCTTCTAGGTAAATATAAATACAACTTGTGCGGATTAAAAATGTATTTTATAGGCTATTAGTTCCTGCTGCATTTTCATTTGGAATTAGGTCAGTATTCATGTTTTTTTTTAGGTTTCATTACTTGCAACTACAAGTTAAAGACTTATATTATTAGCGAGTGAGAAGGAGAAGCAAAGATGATGATTCGGTGTGGTAAGGATGTTCCAGGATTTGATTTGAAGCGTGCTGGAAATTTTGGGCAGAAGACAGGTAAATTTTGACTCGACTTAATGATTTAAATAGATCCATCATATTGTTTATTTTCATCTGCACTTAGATTACGAAAAGAGGATTGAACATATTGTTTAATGATTTCTTTATGTTTAAGTTCTTTACAAAACTTTTCTACAACAACAATAACAAAACCCAATCCCATATGTGTGGGGTATAAAACTGTGAAAGGTTACCCCCGGGCCTACTTTGTAGCTTCGTAAGTTAAAAATGAGTAATTTTTAGTGAAAACATATTCATTGGTTATAAAGTTTTCCTGAAAAGCTTTAAATCGATATATGATATGGTTGAGTTTGTTGGGTTTCAAATAGTTTTAAATTTGTTAAAACTGTATCTTGATGTTGTACGCTATTGTGCACCTGCCGTAACATACATTTGCTATATAAGTTTTTATGCAATTTTCAATAAGCCTTAACTTTATGATATAACTTTATGATCATAGCTCCATTTTTTTAACAAAAATTCTGTCTATATAAAGTTAGGAGAGCATACTCTCCAATGGTCATGGTCTAACATATTATATTGAAACCAAAATTAGTTGAAAAGTGAATGTTTCTACAGTCATTGCACGACCAAAAGAGTACATTGAAGTTGTATGGTTTACTTTGGTTATATGATCAAAATGTTAATTAACTAAGTAATTTGTTGAATTGTGAGTGTGTTGGAACAAGAAAAGATAGTGCAATTATAGTCAAAATGATTAAAAGTACTCGATAAAAGATGGATGGTAGAAAGTTTGATGCATACATTGAGTGTTCCATTGGCACTTTATAAAGTCTATGAAATTGAGCATGATGGAAGGCTTATCACAATATTTTATGCTCCAAACTACTGTGAGCAGGTAACTAATTTAATTTGTATATAATTGTATATTTCTTGATTAATTTTGTTGGCATCGTGTGCAAGTATAAATGTGTGTGTAATGTGCTTAGTGCAGTCATTTTTTAACTTATTTTAGATTTCTCTTTTTCTTTTTGCGGTTTATGAATATCTGTTGTTGTTGTTGTTGTTGCAGATGGGTAACAAGGGAGCTTTCATTCGTTTCGAAGCTCCCACCTTGGAGCCCAAGATAGTTACATTTTCAGCTGTGGTTAGTCCTTCATGCCTTATTTCAGTATATACCATCTCTATCATCAACCCTAAATTTGTCATTTTTTTATACTTATTCAAAATTTATATAATTATAGTATAGTCGACATTCAGCCACACCCTCATGTGAAGCCAATGGCATAAATAATATATTTAAACCATGTCATTGATATCTCTTTTTACATTGTTTTAAGTTTAGTTAGGTGTGACAAGGTTGAAAATATTAGAAGTTTATTTTTTGTAGGTGAGTCTTTTCAAGTTCTTATATTATGATTTGTTTGAAGCAGTTAAGCTTGATACTAATTGTTGAATGAGTCTAGAAGTTATGCATAGGCTACCCTGAGTGAAATGGTTCAAGATGCTTCAAGAGGCCTCTTATGGTGTTGAAATGTGGTAATTGTTTCCTCTATTTTAGTTTAAAGAATCTGTTTAGAATCTGCTCGGAATGGTTTTTACAGCTTCTACAAGTTATCGGGAAACACAACCACTTAATTTTCGCTGCATTAACGGGTCAAGAATGAAAGTATTTTCAAATTTACGTTTGAAAATGCAAATTTAATTATCCCTACAGGTTTTGGTTATTATTTAAAAACTTATAGCTTTAAGTAATTCCTAATTTGGATCTCGGCTTGATTATATTTTTGAATCGTTATTTATACAGGCATGAACTATTTGGACCTGTTGCACCTATTATAAAGTATAAAACAGTAGAAGAAGCTATACATATTGCTAAGGACACTAATTCAAGTTATTATTTACGGTAAACCTGCATGTACGTAGCTATGTTGCTTTTTTATTAAAGACTCATACTTTATATATATGCATGATTATTTGCTTACATATTTACAAGTGGGTCAGAATTAATGGGTTAGTGTAACGGGTAAATATATTTATTTTTAAAAGGCATTGGTAATGAGTCAGAATTAATGGGTCTGTGTAATGGGTAAGGTGGTTATAAAATTTTTTATTTTTATTTTTAAAATGCATTGGTAATGAGTCAGAATTAATGGGTCAGTTTAATGGGTAAAGTTGTTATAAAGTGTTTTTTTTAAAGCCATTGGTAATGGGTCAGAATTAATGGGTCAGTGTAATGGGTAAAGTTATTATAAAGTTTTTTTTAAAGGCATTGGTAATGGGTCAGAACTAATGGGTAAAGTTGTTATAATTTTTTTTTTTAAATTCTTAAAAGCCATTGCTAATGGGTCATTGTAATGGGTCGTGTACTTCATAGTTCATACTAATGTTCATTCATACTGGCCATCATTTAGTCAGAATTTTAAGTTAATCTATGTAGGAAATTTTGTTGGATGTGCCAAATGCGGACAGAGAAATTGTGTACAAAATGTCTATTCAACGCAAGTTGAAAAATGTTCAAGTCATCCACAAGGTACAAACTTGGACTAGATCTCTTTTTAAATTTTAGATGCAACGAAATGGGTGGGTCGGGTCAATATGGGTGATCTATGAAGTACACGACCCTTTTGTTTCAAATTTCAATTCGATTACTCATATTAAATCATTTTTCATTTTGTTACATTACAATAACAACACCATTATGTTTTTTTAACAGATTTTATCGAAGAAAGGCGTTGTTATCATGCCTGACAAATTTGCAAATTCAGGGGGAATAACAGTTAGTTACTTTGAATGGGGGTTCAGGTAAATTAATAAATAAATAAAGAAAAACTAATGTTGTTTCTCTCATGTAAAAGATTTATCATTAGTATCACAGTCTTTGATTTATCAAGTTTAGTATTTGATTTATCAAGTTTAACTTATGTATTAAAGGGGAACCATCCTACAGATTCGGAAGCCGACTAGGTTACCCTTTTGTTTCAAATTTCATTCGATTACTCATATTAAATCATTTTGCATTTTGTTACATTTCAATCCAATTAATGTCAAAACTCTTGAGTTGATAGTCTATCTACCAAGTTGTATTGAAAGAATCACAATAGCATCTTTGCACAATCAGTATCACAATTCTTTACCTGCTACATGAGAAATTAAAGTTGAAAAGACTTCAAGGATGATGAGGTAAGAGGAGCTGGTGTGCAAAACCAGAATCATTCTTCAGCTCATGATCAACCAACTCAATTTCCAATAAACGAGGTTCATATCAATCCAAATTCAAACCCTAATCATGCTCTTTTGTTCACATTTCTGATCCGTAAAGCGAGATGCTTGGTATTTTTGTACTAACACTTTTTTGTTTCTTTAAATGCTTTGAAATATTTTTCTGACCACATCCTCTTTTATTTAAATAAATTGCATAAAGTAGATTATCTATAATTGTAACTTATATGATATAAAGTTACTTATTTACCAACGGTTTCTTATTATTTTTCAGCAAATTTCAAATGAATGGTACGGTTTACGAGCAGGGGTGAATAGAGAGTTAAAGGGGTGGGGTCCTATGACCCCACTAATGTATACATTTTTCATACGATATACTTTTCAAGTTTAGTCTATCCTAAAATCATTGATTTTTTTTTGGAAGTAAACAAACACCAAGTGTCTTTTAAATATAATTAGCTTTGAAAATTTTTTTAGAACCCGGTAACGTTTTCATCCTAGATTTGCCACTGTCTACCAGGAGTTTTCCCTGGCTCAAGTGTTATTGTTGTCAATCTTGATGCAAGTACAGGGCTTTATAGCGGAGAAAGAAAAACAACAGCCAAGGTAGTATCTAGATGATGGAGGCAATTTATTAGCATAATGAGTTGGCTGATGGAGATCTGTGTACGGTGACCTAAGAAATTAGCCAACTAACGTTCCAACTAATTGAAGTAATGAGGATTCTTTAAAATTAACTGTTTGACAACAACAAATAAAGTTTTGGTTAGTTTTTCACTGTTTTGTTCATGTGTGACGTGTTATAAGTTTGCTATGTACTTGGAACACTCATTATCATACTTTTAATTTGCATTGCTATATATATGTTTGCATTTTTAATTTGCATTGCTACATTGGATATAGTAAAAATAAAGATATAGCTAAACTCTAATACGTTATTGAAATTCTTAATATTGTTTTTACACTCACAAAGTCCCGCGAATTCGCGGGTCCTCAACTAGTATATATATATAACAAACTATTAAAAATATTTATATTAATATTTTTCTTTTTATATTTTCGTATATTTAAAATGTATTTTTACAAAAGCGTATTTTTATAAAAGGAAACTAAAAATTAATAAAAATCTTTTTTATAGCGTTGCGCTTTCGGCATTTAAGCAAGAATTTCCCCGACAGCGGCGCCAAAAATACTTGATGTGTGCGAGGTGTACTAGGAAATAGTATTATTTTTATAACGAAATACTATTAAATATGATACAATTTTACACAAGATATTTATTTATTTATAGAATGGATATACCTAAACCTTGCTACAACACTTATAGGCAGTGTACCTAATCGTACAATAGTGTAGTTTTTAGTAAGTCCGGTTCGTCCACAGGGAACTCTTAAACAAGCTTAACGCTATATTAGTTTTAAATTTATAAAAATACATATATATAAGTGATATTATTATTATAAAAGGGGGTTTTTACCGTTTAATGACCGGTTTGTCGATTTTTAAAACTTTAGTCGCAGTTAAAACCTAATGTAAAATATTAAAAATAAATATAACTTAATTTAAAGCTTAAAGTAAATAACGATAATGAAATTGCGATAAATAAAAATGCGATAAATAAAAAGTACGACAATTAAAGAGTACGATAATTAAAAGTGCAATTAAATACAATGACAATAAATAAAAGTGATAATTAAAAGTGCAATTAAATATAAAATAAAGGACATTAAACCTGAAATAAAGGAATTATGCTTATTTAAACTTCCGTAATCATGATGGTTGACGTGTTGATTTTTAGTTTATTCCCATGGGTTAATTATCCTTTGTCCTAGATTATTCGATTTGTCCATACGGATTTGTCCATAATAGTCCATCAGTCCTAAATATAAAGTGCGAAAGTCTTCGTCAAATTATTCTTATTCCCGAAGTCAAATATTCCAACTAATTGGGGATTCGAATTGTAACAAGGTTTTAATACTTTGTTTAATGAATACACCAGGTTATCGACTGCGTGTAAACCAAGGTTTTACTACTTTGTTAACAATTACACCAATTACCCTTGAATGTAATCCACCCCTGTTTCAACAAGTCTATTAACTATTAATCCAGTTCCGTGTCCGGTAAAATGAACAATTATTGGTATTTATAGATATCCCGCCCACCGTACCCAGTCAAACGTATGTGGTTATATATAAATACGTCAAATTATAAGTCTATATATTAAATTAACGAGGTATCGTTTAGTTAATATAAAAACCCATTAATAGCCCATAGTCTAATTTCTACAAGTGTCGTTCTTTTGTTCAAACCCCAATTATGGTACAAAGCACAATTACCCAATTTTAATATTTAGTCTAACATCATGATTACTTCGGCATTAAATAAGCATAATAATAACTTAGCTACGAGACATTAATTTAAAAATAACATTAACCATAACTTACAGTGATTAAAAATAGCGTAGCATTACACGGACAGAATTTTGACTTACACCCTTACAAAATTCGCTAACATACCCTTATTATTAGAATTTAAAATTAAAATTAAAATTAAAATATAAATATATATATATATATATATATATCTTACGTATGAGAGAAAGAAGAAAAAGATGTGTAAATTTCGTCTAAAACTCGCGAACTTTATAGGACCAGGCCTGGATTACAGGTCCATGCGATCGCATGGCTTTTGTGCCTCCAGGCCATGCGATCGCATGGTGGTAGGTAACAGCTCACATATTTTTGTTTCTTTGCTTGTCGGCGTTTTAATAAATAAATATAATATATAAATAATTATAAGAATTATTTAATTATTATATTATATTTATGTGCATAGTTGACTTGTAATTTTTAGTCCGTTACGTCGAGCGTTGAGAGTTGACTTTGGTCCCGGATCCGGATTTTCGAACGTCCTTGCGTACAATTTAATATCTTGTACTTTGCGTTTTGCATCTTGTACTCTTGTAATTTTGAGACGTTTCTTATCAATAATTGGAACCACTTTGATTGTATTTTGTACTTTTGAGCTTTTTGGTCGTTTGCGTCTTCAATTCGTCGAATCTATCTTTTGTCTTCACCTTTTATTAATTAAACGAATATCACTTGTAAATAGAACAATTGCAACTAAAAGCTTGTCTTTCTTGAGGGATAATGCTATGAAATATATGTGTGCGAGGTGTACTAGGAAATAGTATTATTTTTATAACGAAATACTATTAAATATGATACAATTTTACACAAGATATTTATTTATTTATAGAATGGATATACCTAAACCTTACTACAACACTTATAGGCAGTGTACCTAATCGTACAGTAGTGTAGTTTTTAGTAAGTCCGGTTCGTCCACAGGGAACTCTTAAACAAGCTTAACGCTATATTAGTTTTAAATTTATAAAAATACAAATATATATATATAAGTGATATTATTATTATAAAAGGGGGTTTTTACCGTTTAATGACCGGTTTGTCGATTTTTAAAACTTTAATCGCAGTTAAAACCTAATGTAAAATATTAAAAATAAATATAACTTAATTTAAAGCGTAAAGTAAATAACGATAATGAAATTGCGATAAATAAAAATGCGATAAATAAAAAGTACGACAATTAAAGAGTACGATAATTAAAAGTGCAATTAAATACAATGACAATAAATAAAAGTGCGATAATTAAAAGTGCAATTAAATATAAAATAAAGGAAATTAAATCTGAAATAAAGGAATTATGCTTATTTAAACTTCCGTAATCATGATGGTTGACGTGTTGATTTTTAGTTTATTCCAATGGGTTAATTATCCTTTGTCCTGGATTATTCGATATGTCCATACGGATTTATCCATAATAGTCCATCAGTCATAAATATAAAGTGCGAAAGTCTTCGTCAAACTATTCTTATTCCCGAAGTCAAATATTCCAACTAATTGGGGATTCGAATTGTAACAAGGTCTTAATACTTTGTTTAATGAATACACCAGGTTATCGACTGCGTATAAACCAAGGTTTTACTACTTTGTTAACAATTACACCAATTACCCTTGAATGTAATCCACCCCTGTTTCAACAAGTCTATTAACTATTAATCCAGTTCCGTGTCCGGTAAAATGAATAATTATTGGTATTTATAGATATCCCGCCCACCGTACCCAGTCAAGCGTATGTGGTTATATATAAATACGTCAAATTATAAGTCTATATATTAAATTAACGAGGTATCGTTTAGTTAATATAAAAACCCATTAATAGCCCATAGTCTAATTTCCACAAGTGTAGTTCTTTTGTCCAAACCCCAATTATGGTACAAAGCCCAATTACGCAATTTTAATATTTAGTCTAACATCATGATTACTTCGGCATTAAATAAGCATAATAATAACTTAGCTACGAGACATTAATTTAAAAATAACATTAACCATAACTTACAGTGATTAAAAATAGCGTAGCGTTACACGGACAGAATTTCGACTTACACCCTTACAACATTCGCTAACATACCCTTATTATTAGAATTTAAAATTAAAATTAAAATTAAAATATAAATATATATATATCTTACGTATGAGAGAAAGAAGAAAAAGATGTGTAAATTTCGTCCAAAACTCGCGAACTTTATAGGACCAGGCCTGGATTTCAGGGCCATGCGATCGCATGGCTTTTGTGCCTCCAGGCCATGCGATCGCATGGTGGTAGGTAACAGCTCACATATTTTTGTTTCTTTGCTTGTCGACATTTTAATAAATAAATATAATATATAAATAATTATAAGAATTATTTAAATATTATATTATATTTATGTGCATAGTTGACTTGTAATTTTTAGTCCGTTGCATCGAGTGTTGAGAGTTGACTTTGGTCCCGGTTCCGAATTTTCGAACGTCCTTGCGTACAATTTAATATCTTGTACTTTGCATTTTGCGTCTTGTACTCTTGTAATTTTGAGACGTTTCTTATCAATAATTGGAACCACTTTGATTGTATTTTGTACTTTTGAGCTTTTTGGACGTTTGCGTCTTCAATTCGTCGAATCTGTCTTTTGTCTTCACCTTTTATTAATTAAATGAATATCACTTGTAAATAGAACAATTGCAACTAAAAGCTTGTCTTTCTTGAGGGATAATGCTATGAAATATATGTTCGTTTTTAGCATTATCAAATATCAAAAATACTTGATGTGTGCGAGGTGTACTAGGAAATAGTCTTATTTTTATAACGAAATACTATTAAATATGATACAATTTTACACAAGATATTTATTTATTTATAGAATGGATATACCTAAACCTTACTACAACACTTATAGGCAGTGTACCTAATCGTACAGTAGTGTAGTTTTTAGTAATTCCGGTTCGTCCACAGGGAACTCTTAAACAAGCTTAACGCTATATTACTTTTAAATTTATAAAAATACAAATATATATATAAGTGATATTATTATTATAAAAGGGGGGTTTTTACCATTTAATGACCGGTTTGTCGATTTTTAAAACTTTAGTCGTAGTTAAAACCTAATGTAAAATATTAAAAATAAATATAACTTAATTTAAAACGTAAAGTAAATTACGATAATGAAATTGCGATAAATAAAAATGCGATAAATAAAAAGTACGACAATTAAAGAGTACGATAATTAAAAGTGCAATTAAATACAATGACAATAAATAAAAGTGCGATAATTAAAAGTGCAATTAAATATAAAATAAAGGAAATTAAATCTGAAATAAAGGAATTATGCTTATTTAAACTTCCGTAATCATGATGGTTGACGTATTGATTTTTTGTTTATTCCCATGGGTTAATTATCCTTTGTCCTGGATTATTCGATATGTCTATACGGATTTGTCCATAATAGTCCATCAGTCATAAATATAAAGTGCGAAAGTCTTCGTCAAATTATTCTTATTCCCGAAGTCAAATATTCCAACTAATTGGGGATTCGAATTGTAACAAGGTCTTAATACTTTGTTTAATGAATACACCAGGTTATCGACTACGTGTAAACCAAGGTTTTACTACTTTGTTAACAATTACACCAATTACCCTTGAATGTAATCCACCCCTGTTTCAACAAGTCTATTAACTATTAATCCAGTTCCGTGTCCGGTAAAATGAACAATTATTGTTATTTATAGATATCCCGCCCACCGTACCCAGTCAAGCGTATGTGGTTATATATAAATACATCAAATTATAAGTCTATATATTAAATTAATGAGGTATCGTTTAGTTAATATAAAAACCCATTAATAGCCCATAGTCTAATTTCCACAAGTGTCGTTCTTTTGTCCAAACCCCAATTATGGTACAAAGCCCAATTACCCAATTTTAATATTTAGTCTAACATCATGATTACTTCAGCATTAAATAAGCATAATAATAACTTAGCTACGAGACATTAATTTAAAAATAACATTAACCATAACTTACAGTGATTAAAAATAGCGTAGCGTTACACGGACAGAATTTCGACTTACACCCTTACAACATTCGCTAACATACCCTTATTATTAGAATTTAAAATTAAAATTAAAATTAAAATATAAATATATATATATATATATATATATATATATATATATATATATATATATATATATATATATATATATATCTTACGTATGAGAGAAAGAAGAAAAAGATGTGTAAATTTCGTCCAAAACTCGCGAACTTTATAGGACCAGGCCTGGATTTCAGGGCCATGCGATCGCATGGCTTTTGTGCCTCCAGGCCATGCGATCGCATGGTGGTAGGTAACAGCTCACATATTTTTGTTTCTTTGCTTGTCGACGTTTTAATAAATAAATATATATATAAATAATTATAAGAATTATTTAAATATTATATTATATTTATGTGCATATTTGACTTGTAATTTTTAGTCCGTTGCGTCGAGCGTTGAGAGTTGACTTTGGTCCCGGTTCCGGATTTTCGAACGTCCTTGCGTACAATTTAATATCTTGTAATTTTCGTTTTGCGTCTTGTACTCTTGTAATTTTGAGACATTTCTTATCAATAATTGGAACCACTTTGATTGTATTTTGTACTTTTGAGCTTTTTGGTCGTTTGCGTCTTCAATTCGTCGAATCTGTCTTTTGTCTTCACCTTTTATTAATTAAACGAATATCACTTGTAAATAGAACAATTGCAACTAAAAGCTTGTCTTTCTTGAGGGATAATGCTATGAAATATATGTTCGTTTTTAGCATTATCAAATATTCCCACACTTGAGCGTTGCTTGTCCTCAAGCAATATAGTCTTAAAATAAAAATGCTATGAAATATATGTGTGCGAGGTGTACTAGGAAATAGTATTATTTTTATAACGAAATACTATTAAATATGATATAATTTTACACAAGATATTTATTTATTATAGAAGGGATATACCTAAACCTTGCTACAACACTTATAGACAGTGTACCTAATCGTACAGTAGTGTAGTTTTTAGTAAGTCCGGTTCGTCCACAGGGAACTCTTAAACAAGCTTAACGCTATATTAGTTTTAAATTTATAAAAATACAAATATATATATAAGTGATATTATTATTATAAAAGGGGGTTTTTACCGTTTAATGACCGGTTTGTTGATTTTTAAAACTTTAGTCGCAGTTAAAACCTAATGTAAAATATTAAAAATAAATATAACTTAATTTAAAGCGTAAAGTAAATAACGATAATGAAATTGCGATAAATAAAAATGCGATAAATAAAAAGTACGACAATTAAAGAGTACGATAATTAAAAGTGCAATTAAATACAATGACAATAAATAAAAGTGCGATAATTAAAAGTACAATTAAATATAAAATAAAGGAAATTAAATCTGAAATAAAGGAATTATGCTTATTTAAACTTCCGTAATCGTGATGGTTGACGTGTTGATTTTTAGTTTATTCCTATGGGTTAATTATCCTTTGTCCTGGATTATTCGATATGTCCATACGGATTTGTCCATAATTATCCATCAGTCATTTATATAAAGTGCGAAAGTCTTCGTCAAATTATTCTTATTCTCGAAGTCAAATATTCCAACTAATTGGGGATTCGAATTGTAACAAGGTTTTAATACTTTGTTTAATGAATACACCAGGTTATCGACTGCGTGTAAACCAAGGTTTTACTACTTTGTTAACAATTACACCAATTACCCTTGAATGTAATCTACCCCTATTTCAACCAGTCTATTAACTATTAATCCAGTTCCGTGTCCGGTAAAATGAACAATTATTGGTATTTATAGATATCCCGCCCACCGTACCCAGTCAAGCGTATGTGGTTATATATAAATACGTCAAATTACAAGTCTATATATTAAATTAACGAGGTATTGTTTAGTTAATATAAAAACCCATTAATAGCCCATAGTCTAATTTCCACAAGTGTCGTTCTTTTGTCCAAACCCCAATTATGGTACAAAACCCAATTACCCAATTTTAATATTTAGTCTAACATCATGATTACTTCGGCATTAAATAAGCATAATAATAACTTAGCTACGAGACATTAATTTAAAAATAACATTAACCATAACTTACAGTGATTAAAAATAGCGTAGCGTTACACGGACATAATTTCGAATTACACCCTTACAACAATCGCTAACATACCCTTATTATTAGAATTTAAAATTAAAATTAAAATTGAAATATAAATATATATATATCTTACGTATGAGAGAAAGAAGAAAAAGATGTGTAAATTTTGTCCAAAACTCGCGAACTTTATAGGATCAGGCCTGGATTTCAGGGCCATGCGATCGCATGGCTTTTGTGCCTCCAGGCCATGCGATCGCATGGTGGTAGGTAACAGCTCACATATTTTTGTTTCTTTGCTTGTCGACGTTTTAATAAATAAATATAATATATAAATAATTATAAGAATTATTTAATTATTATATTATATTTATGTGCATAGTTGACTTGTAATTTTTAGTCCGTTGCGTCGAGCGTTGAGAGTTGACTTTGGTCCCAGTTTCGGATTTTCGAACGTCCTTGCGTACAATTTAATATCTTGTACTTTGCGTTTTGCGTCTTGTACTCTTGTAATTTTGAGACGTTTCTTATCAATAATTGGAACCACTTTGATTGTATTTTGTACTTTTGAGCTTTTTGGTAGTTTGCATCTTCAATTCGTCGAATCTGTCTTTTGTCTTCACCTTTTATTAATTAAACGAATATCACTTGTAAATAGAATAATTGCAACTAAAAGCTTGTCTTTTTTGAGGGATAATGCTATGAAATATATGTTCGTTTTTAGCATTATCAAATATTCCCACACTTGAGCGTTGCTTATCCTCAAGCAGTATAGTCTTGAAATAAAAATACTAGAATCACATCTTTATTCTTCACACTTTGTACATCAGTGATTTCTATACGGCGGTATAAACAATGGTAGTAACGATGTGGTTTACAGTCCCACATGACTATAAAAATTTAGATCCTTTAAGGAAATTGGATCTTTATGAAAACATTTGATCTTTTGAAAATTTAATCTAGCTTTTACCCTAGATAAGTTTTTCGGAATAACCCTTCACCGGTGTTTGCAAATTGTTTTTGTGGGTTTGGTGGGTTTCAGATTTGAAAATTTTAGCTCAAAACTTGTGGTTTTATGTCACCCACTTGCTAACCTTGTATTGGGAAAGCAACACATCCAGTATACTTGCCTTGTATATTACCTTTTGGTAAACTACCATCCGGTAGTAAAGGAAAGCGTTGAACAAGCAACTGTTAAGGCAATGTCCCGTGACATGCTTTTAATTATGGTCTATAACGTGTCGGATGCAATTACTATCCTTGGTAAGAGCAATACTAAAGCTCACCCTTATAATTTTTTCGGTTTGGCACAAGGTCCTGTCTTTGACCATATTATGCAACCACCGTTCTTACGGTTGACACTCAATTTGGTTCAGGTGACCTAATGAATTCCAGGTGAATTCCTAGGATTTTACGTTCAATGGTAATGAATGCATTGAAAATGAGTTTTCAGAAAACAAATCGGTTTGTAATTTTGATCAAAATATTTTCTCGTTCAAGCTCGAGTTTAGATATCATCGAATTCCATGAGTTTATAATTCTCAATCTTTAAAAGTCAATCTCAAGGATTGAGTAATATCAGTCTTAAAAGCTGATTTTTGATCTTTTAAGGAGATTATCCTTTCTGGGGGTCTGATTCATTAGTCTTATCCAGCTAATTTGCACGGCGTCCTCCTCATTTTACGAGACAGATCCTCTCATGGTTAGGATAAATCTGACCACTTGGCGACCCTGTTTGATGCTGAGGTCCGTGGATTTCCTGCTGATTTTAGAGATGACTTTTCTAGATTATTCGTCAACATACAGCTGGTCTGGAAGACAACTTCATGACCTAAATCAAGAAGCGCGTTTCTTTTTCGGAAGACTTTACTTCCTTTTAATGATGGAATTGATTCATCGTGTAGATCCATCTTTCTTTAAAATATATTACAATTTTCTGGGTAAAATGGTTAATTTTGTCCAAAACAAAAGTATCTTTGTACAAAATATGTGATATATGTTTTAAAGAACTTGGTAAATTTTCCCACACTTGGCTTTTATTTTCCTTTTTATTGTCCTCTATTCCATTTTAAATGAATTCTAACATTTTGGTTTGTTTCTCAATTTATGTCGTTTCCGAGGTAACAATAATTTCGGTGTTAACACCTAATTTTATCGTTCATAAATATGTATAAACATGATTTTTAATTCATTTAATTGAAAATTTTGAAATTTTTTACTAGAATTGGGTAGTCAGTATATAAGACTAGGGCTGTTCTTTATTATCAGAGAGCACTAGATTCTAATACAACTACTGCGTTACTAGTACTTTTAATGGTAACCAAGTGTATAAGTCAAAAATTTTTAAAATCCGAAAGAATTTAACCCCTTCCCACACTTAAGATCTTGCAATGCCCTCATTTGCAAGAAATCAGTAACAATTTAAATTATTGAGGGTGATTAGCGTAGAAAAATGATTAAATTTTACCAAAGTTTTCAAACATATTGGCGTTTGTTTGTTTTTTTTTAATAATATAAAACCTTATAACTTATAAAACACATAATTAATAAAATTTTAAAATTTTGTTTCTTTTTAGGATGAGGGCGTTTCAGATCGTTGTCCTAGTCCGTCCCTCAACAAAATTTTAAAATTCGTCAATTCAAAGCGCGGTTTTAAAAGTAAAGATTTTTGGATTTTTTTTTTTGGCATACTTTAGTTCAATAAGATTAAAAATAATGATAATAAAAGTTCTCGTCCCTCCCTCGGGTAGAGCAATTTCGGTTCAACGACCTAGTCTTCAACTCACGACGAATTTTAAAAATCAAATTTTTAACTTAACGAAATAAAGTAAATTTTTGTTTTTAAATTCACACCAAACTTAAATTTAAAATGCATAAAATTAAAAATTCATGTTAAAAATTCACACCAAACTTAAATTATATTTTTGTTTTTATACATTCAAACTTATATTAAAAATATTAATTTTTCAAATATTTACAATTTTAAATATATTGATTTAAAAAGTTTACAATATTATTTTAATATTAATTTTAAAAACAAAGTAAAAATAAAATTAAAAATCTTTTTGGTCTTTTATCCCACTTTAATCAATCAAATATTATCAAAAACATACGCCCCTCTTTTCGGTAAAGTAATTTCGGCTATATTACCTAGTTTTACTCCTGATGAATTTATGAAATATTTTGGGTTGATTGATTAAAGATATTTATACCTTAAGAATAAACGGTAAATTTCGCAGTGATGTAATAAATTTTTGTATGATATCAATAATTTGGGTCACGCATACCTAATTTTATCGAATACCAATTTAATACTTTATAGCGAACAAATTAGCGTTTATTATCAAAAGGTTAAAAATAAAAATAAAAATAAAAATAAAAGTTAAACATACTTACCTGTGAGATAGTATTCTTAGTGATATGCTTTAGCCCACTCATAAGATAGTCGGACTAATTGATTTTCCATAGCTACATAGGCGTAACCTCGAGCATTCAACGTTTTTTCTTCTAAACATATGAACGGTCCATCTCTGCGTAAAGTAACAAATTCGGTATTGGAATATGTCTGATTCGTCGAACATTTTCCTTCGTGTGACCATTTTCCGCATTTGTGACATCTTTCAAGGTGTCGAGCTCTCCTTTTCGCTGCGGATTTTGATTTTCCTTTACCAAATTGTAACTTATTATTTTTGTTCCAGGATTATTTTCTTACTCCGTCCAATTTGCCTCTGATTAATGATACTATTTCACTTGGAAGGGTGTCATTATTACGTTTAGTGATCAAAGCGTGTAGCATTAGACCATGGTTTAGTTCACATGAAGTCTTCATCTCGTAAAACCTAAAAAAATAAAAATTCAGAATGGGGGGAGAAGACTAGTTCTTTAGGGTCTGCTAGGGAAAGACCATTTGGGTTCCATTTTCGGGAACTACACGAAAACAGAAAATCTAACTCCAACAGAAATATGTATTACCCTAAAAGGATTCAAACCTCCCCACACTTAGTTGAAATTGTGATTAACGTTATTTTCAATTGGATCATCAACAACTAGTATATCTTTGACTTTTACTTCAATCCATTTGTTGATTTCCTTCGTAGCTTTCACAAATTCAACTAACATCGCCTTTTCTTTTGACGATAAATTGGATACTAATCGGTTACATAACTTAAAGTTTCCCTTTATCTTAGCATCGTGAATTCGTTTATAAAGTTTCTTCGTTGAACTGTTAAAAATGGGTTCATCTAATTTCTTATTATCAACGGGGTTCTTTATGATCGGATCATCATTAAGTGTTTCTTCATCTTCCCCATACTTATGCATTTTTATTGGTCTAACAGTTTTGGTTGGTGGAGATCTAAACTTTCGATTCACAAAGGTGATCGATTTATCACCATCCCTAAGTGTCATTCTACCTTCTCTTACTTCAATGAATGCCTCGGTGGTTGCTAAAAATGGGCGACCTAAAATTAGAGGAATATCTAGGTTTTCCTCCATATTAATCACTATAAAGTTTGCAACAATGGTCAAACTTCCCACGTTAACAAGTAAATTATTTGCTACTCCAACCGGGTGTTTAATGGTTAGGTCAAATGATTGGACACCTATTTTAGTTGGTTTTAATTTACCCATACCTAATCTTTTGTATAAGGAAAGAGGCATAATATTTGCACTTGCTCCTAAATCTGCGAGTCCATTATATACAGCACCATAATTAAGCAAGCAAGAAATGATAAATTCACCCGGGTCTCCTGCTTTAGTAAGTCGAGTTGGTTTGTAAACCTTTTTCGGGTGTTCTTTCACTTCTAATTGAACTTCTTGTTCACATTTTTCTTCGTTTCTTAGAATGGGAGGTTTGTATAAGAATTCTTCTTCATCACTCAAATTTGAATCCTCCTTATTTTCCAATTTTGATTTTTCATATGTTGTTGATAACATATTTATGTTTTCATTTTGAAGGTTTTCTTGGGTGGTGAAATTATGATTGACTTCATTGTCAACTTTCATCGGACCATGTATGTAATGTTTAACTCTGTGACCATTAACATTAAATTCAATCCCATTTGAATTTATTAACTCTATTGTTCCATATGGGAAAACTCGTTTGACTATGAATGGTCTAGACCATCTTGATTTCAATTTTCCTGAAAATAGCTTGAATCGTGAATTGAAAAGAAGAACTATGTCTCCTTCTTTAAATTCTTTTGAACTTCTGATTCTTTTATCATGCCATTTCTTCGTTCTTTCTTTATAGATTAACGAATTTTCGTATGCTTCTTGTCTTAATTCTTCTAATTCGTTTAATTGACTTAATCGTAGACGTCCAGCTTCATGTAAATCAAGATTACATGTCTTCAAAGCCCAAAATGCTTTGTGTTCAATTTCTACTGGAAGATGACATGCTTTTCCGTAAACGAGTTTAAAAGGTGTGGTTCCAATTGGAGTTTTGTAGGCTGTTCTAAAAGCCCATAGTGCATCCTCCAATTTCATGAACCATTCCTTCGGATTTGATCCTACGGTTTTCTCTAGAATACGTTTTAAAGCTCGGTTGGTATTTTCAACTTGTCCACTTGTTTGTGGATGATAAGCAGTGGAGATTTTATGAGTTACTCCATATCTTTTAAGAACTTTCTCAAGTTGATTATTACAAAAATGAGTTCCCCGATCACTTATTAAAGCTTTCGGTGTTCCAAACCCTGCAAAAAGACGTTTTAAAAAATTGACTACAACTCGTGCATCGTTAGTTGGGAGAGCTTGTGCTTCTACCCATTTAGATACATAATCAATGGCAACGAGAATATATAGATTATTATGAGATTTTGGAAATGGACCCATAAAGTCAATACCCCAAATGTCAAATACTTCACATACTTGAATGACATTTTGTGGCATTTCATCACGTTGACTTATTTTTCCGGCCCTTTGACAAGCATTACAGGATTTACAAAGAAGGTGTGCGTCTTTGAAAATTGTTGGCCAATAGAATCCAGCATCGTAAACTTTTCTTGCTGTGAGTTGAGGCCCATAATACCCTCCTATTGGTCCTGTGTGACAATGGTTTAAGATTTGACTAGCTTCATCTCCGAATACACATCGGCGTATTATTCCATCGGGATAACTTTTAAACAAATGTGGATCTTCCCAGAAATAGTATTTTATATCACTAAAGAATTTCTTTCGTTTTTGGTACGATAATCTTTTTTCAAGGAATCCACATACTAAGTAGTTTGCATAGTTTGCAAACCATGGAATTTCATTATAATCTATCTTCAATAGATATTCATCAGGAAAGTTTTCTTGTATGGCCGATTCATTTAGAACTTCTAATTCAGGATTTTCAAGACGAGAAAGATGATCAGCGGCTAGATTTTCTGCTCCCTTTTTATCTCGGATTTCAATATCGAACTCTTGTAAGAGTAAGATCCAACGGATTAATCGTGGTTTAGCATCTTGTTTTGAAAATAGGTATCTAAGAGCAGAATGGTCGGTATAGACCACCGTTTTAGCTAGAACTAGATATGAACGAAATTTGTCAAAAGCAAAGACAATAGCAAGGAGTTATTTTTCAGTAGTTGTGTAATTTGTTTGTGCTCCTTGTAACGTCTTACTAGCATAATATATAGGTTGAAATCGTTTTTCAATCCTTTGTCCTAAAACGGCTCCCATTGCAAAATCACTTGCATCGCACATAAGTTCAAACGGTAGATTCCAATTTGAAGTTATCATGATCGGCGCATTAGTGAGTTTTTCTTTAAGTATATTAAAAGATTTGATGCATTCATCTGAAAAGATGAATGGAGCATCCTTTTCTAGGAGTTTATTCATAGGAGTGGCAATTTTAGAAAAATCTTTTATGAAACGTCGGTAAAAACCGGCATGCCCTAGAAAACTCCTAACTCCTCTAACATTGGTGGGTTATGGAAGTTTAGCAATTACATCTACTTTAGCTCTATCCACTTCAATTCCTTCCTTTGAAATTTTATGACCAAGAACGATGCCTTCTTTAACCATGAAATGGTATTTCTCCCAATTAAGAACTAGATTTGATTGTTCGCATCTAATAAGCATTCGTTCAAGATTAACTAGACATGATTCAAATGTATCATCGAAGACTGAAAAGTCATCCATGAAAACTTCCATGCATTCTTCTATCATGTAGTGAAAGATCGCCATCATGCACCTTTGAAAGGTTGCAGGGGCGTTGCAAAGTCCAAATGGCATGCGTTTGTAAGCAAAAGTACCATAAGGGCACGTGAATGTGGGTTTCTCTTGGTCCTCGGGTGCTATTGGAATTTGAAAATATCCGGAAAAACCATCAAGAAAACAATAGTAACTATTTCCGGCTAATCTTTCCAACATTTGATCAATAAAAGGTAAGGAAAAGTGATCTTTTCTGGTGGAGTCATTTAATTTTCTATAATCAATACAAACACGCCATCCTGTTACAGTCCTAGTAGGAATAAGCTCATTTTTCTCATTTGTGATGACAGTCATGCCACCCTTCTTAGGCACGCATTGAACTGGGCTTACCCATGGACTATCAGAGATTGGATAAATTAAACCTGCATCTAGCAGTTTAATAATTTCTTTCTTAACAACATCTTGCATATTAGGATTTAGTCTTCATTGGCGTTGCACATACATTTTATGACCTTCTTCCATAAGGATTTTATGTGTGCAATATGAAGGACTTATTCCTTTAATATCATGAATTTTCCATGCAATAGCTGGTTTATGAGCTTTTAGCACGGAAATGAGTTGAGATTTTTCATTTTCAGTAAGAGAAGACGATATTATTACAGGTAATTCAGACTCACCATGTAAATAAGCATATTCCAAATGGTTTGGAAGTGGCTTTAACTCTAATGTCGGTGGTTCTTCTATCGATGATTTGTATCGATATCTGTCTTCTTCTTTTAGCATTTGAATTTCTTCTGTTGTTAGTTCATATCCATTAGCCATAAGTGTAGGTAACATTTTAGTTTCATCAATTGGTTCAGTACTTTCTCCTAAAGAACATTCTCCTGTTCCTTGTAGTTCTGGAAATTCTTCTAACAATTCTGCATGTGATTCTATAGTTTGAATATAATAACATGTATCATCTGCAGATTGTGGTTGTTGCATTGCTCTATCAACTGAAAAGGTAACACTCTCGTCCTCTATACTTAGGGTCAGTTTCTTACCGAACACGTCTATTATTGCTTTAGCCGTGTTTAAAAATGGTGTTCCTAATATGAGAGGTACTCGAGAATCTTCTTCCATGTCCAGAATGACAAAATCTACTGGAATTACTAAAGTACCAACTTTAACTAGCATGTTCTCCACTATCCCTCTAGGATATTTTACTGATCTATCGGCTAGTTGTATGCTTATTCGTGTTGGTTTCAATTCTCCAAGGTCTAGTTTAGCGTATAATGAATACGACATTAAATTTATACTAGCACCTAAGTCTGCCAATGATTTTATTGAACTAAGACTACCCAAAAAATATGAAATTGTAAAACTTCTTGGATCAGATAATTTTTCTGGTATCTTATTCAACAGCACTGCAGAACAATTAGCATTCATAGTAACAGCCGAGAGTTCTTCCATTTTCTTTCTATTTGTGATCAGATCTTTCAGAAATTTAGCATATCTAGGTATTCCTGATATCACATTAATGAAAGGAAGATTTACATTTATTTGTTTAAACATATTCAAGAATTTGGATTACTCGGCTTCAAGTCTCTCTTTTCTCATTTTACTCGGGTAAGGAAGTGGTGGTTGGTATGGTTTAACATAAGGTTTAGCCTTAACTGTGTTATCTTCATTAACCTTTTCAACTACCGGTTCTGTTTCCTTATCTTATTCAGACTGTGGTTCTTGTGGAGTAGGAATAGCTTCATCAGAAATTACAGGTATTTCAGGTGGTTTAAGTGTAATACCACTTCTCGTGGTAATGGCTTTAGCTGTTTCATTCCGGGGGTTAGCATTTGTATCACTAGGTAGACTTCCCGGTTTTCTTTCACCTATCAACCTTGCTAGGTTGCTCACTTCTTGTTCCAAATTTTGAATCGAAGCTTGTTGATTTCTAAATGCTTGAGCATTTTGTTCATTGGTTTGTTTCTGAGATGTGAAAAACTGAGTTTGAGATTCAACTAGCTTTGACATCATATCTTCTAAATTTGGCTTTTTATCATCGGTTTGTGGTGGTTTGTTTTGAAAAATAGGTCTTTGCTGATTGTAAGTATTGTTGGATACTTGTTGATTACTTGGACCTTGTTGGTTGTTGTATGGAACATTTCGGTTATAATTCTGGTTTTGATTGTAGATCGATCTTGGCGGTTGATAATTATTCTGATAATTATTTCCAGGCCTTTGGTTTATGTATGAAACACTCTCTCTTTGTTCCATTGTTAGTTCAATACTGAGACAATCTTTTGTCAAATGTGGTCCTCCACACTGCTCACAACTAATTCGTATTGAGTGGATATATTTAGTCATCTTTTCTATTCGTCTCTCGATAGCATCTATCTTTGCAGAAATGGAATCTAAGTCATGGCTAGAATCGGCTCTAGCAGCTTTAGATGATCTAACGATATCTTTTTCTTGGTGCCACTCATGTGAGTGGGAAGCAGTGATATCAATAATTTTGTAAGCATCAGTTGCTGTTTTCTTCATAATGGAACCACCGGCTGCTATATCGATGTCTTTCCTTGTAGTGATGTCGCATCCTTGGTAGAATATTTGTACTATTTGACAGGTGTCTAAACCATGTTGCGGACATCCTCTTAATAACTTTCCAAATCTTGTCCACGCCTCATATAGAGTTTCATTTGGCTTTTGTGTGAACGTAACAATTTTTCCTTGAAGTCTCACGGCTTTAGATATCGGAAAGAATTGTTTAAGAAATTTTTCAACTAAAACGTCCCATTTATCAATCGCCCCTTCAGGTAACGATTCTAACCAATCTTTGGCTTCTCCCTTTAAAGTCCAGGGAAATAACTTGAGATATATCTGTTCATCCTCCACTTCTCTGATTTTAAATAGAGTGCAGATCCTATTAAAGGTACGAATATGTTCATTTGGATCTTCCTTCGGCGCACCACTAAATTGGCATTGATTTGTTACCATGTGTAGGATTTGTCCTTTGATTTCATAATCTGGCGCATTAATGTCAGGTTGAGTAATTGCGTGACCTTGGCCAGTGCGTTTAGCTCGCATTCGGTCTTCCATACTTAGAGGTTCCAGATTCTCCATGATTGAATTTGTTGAATCTGAATCACTATAGGATTCTGATTTAATGGTTGGTTCCTCAACAATCTCTGTTTGAATGATTGGTGGTTTCGGAGGAAAGATTAATGGTTCAGGATCTATGAATTGTCCCTGAATATTCTCCGGATTCTCAATTGTGAGGTCGGGTTCAAAAAATGGATTATCGGAAATTTGAATTGGAGTATTTGGTCGACTGGATGACGATTCTAAAGAAAAATCAACGGCGACAATATTTGCTAGATGTCTTGATCGAGTTACAGGCGGTGAACGTACAAAAGGCGGTGAACGTTTTGCTCGGTACATTCACTGAATATCCTATTAGTTTTTAAAAAGAAAGAAAAAATTATATAAGTTATCCAATTAATAGACTTTTCTGATTTTTCCCACGTTTCGAATAGCCAAAAGATGCAGCAGAGGGGCAGGATTCGTTTGGTCTCAATATAATTGAGTACTGTTTGGCTCCAATAACCCGGTCCATGTACAAATCAAACTATTACTACGAACCAGAAAATTTTGATGTCTATCAATTTAACCACTTAAAATAATTTTTCGTTTAAATTTAAAGAAATTTTAGATAAGAAATAGAAAACAAAATCTAAGTCCTAAAAACTAGGGCGTCGAGAAATAAGAAAGAAAAAGAGTGCGTCGAAAAACGTCGAAAAATAAAAAGTCGAAAAATAAAAATAAGAATGTAGCGCGTCGAAACTTAAAAAGGAACTAAAAACTAAAAATTAAAAGCTGCGTCTAAAAATATTAAAGCTTAAAAGAAATTCTATATCTCAAATGGCAATAACTTAAAAAGGTACTAAAATATAAAAACGGCGTCGCAAAACTCTAAAGCACCTAAATCTTAGTCTAAAGAAAAAGTACTTAAGGAATTTTACGGCAAAGCCTAAAAATCTATAAATAAAAATAACTATGGCAAAAACTATGACTTAAAACTAAATACGAGCGAAAAATACAAATATTATGCTAAAACGAATACAAAGATACAAAATATAAAAATAAACTTAAAGTTGTAAAAGTACAATTTTGATAAAAAAATATTATTTTTATATTATTTATTTAATAAAACTATTAATTTTGTAATTTTAATTAAACTAATTAAACTTAAAATACAAATTAATAACAACTAATACTAAATAATTAAATAACTAAACCTAATTAGGATTATAATAATAAATATTTATAATATACTCCGTAATTAATGCTTTTTTAGGGTTTACTGTGGCGTGTCAGACAGGTTCATGCGATCGCTTGAAGTTTTGCCTTCGGGCTCATGCGATCGCATGAGCTAGAGTTTCGGGCCTGATATTGGGCTGCTACAGTACGGGCCTCGAGTGTTTTTATTATTTTTTTTTTATGTTTTTCTGTTTTATATTAATACAAAATATTTAAATAAAATTTATATTTTTACAAAATAAAAATAAAGAAAACTTTTAGTTTTATATATATATATAACAAACTATTAAAAATATTTATATTTTTGTTTTTCTTTTTATATTTTCGTATATTTAAAATGTATTTTTACAAAAGCGTATTTTTATAAAAGGAAACTAAAAATTAATAAAAATCTTTTTTTTATAGCGTTGCACTTCCGGCGTTTAAGCAAGAATTTCCCCGGCAGCGGCGCCAAAAATACTTGATGTGTGCGAGGTGTACTAGGAAATAGTATTATTTTTATAACGAAATACTATTAAATATGATACAATTTTACACAAGATATTTATTTATTTATAGAATGGATATACCTAAACCTTGCTACAACACTTATAGACAGTGTACCTAATCGTACAGTAGTGTAGTTTTTAGTAAGTCCGGTTCGTCAACATGGAACTCTTAAACAAGCTTAACGCTATATTAGTTTTAAATTTATAAAAATACAAATATATATAAGTGATATTATTATTATAAAAGGGGGTTTTTACCGTTTAATGACTGGTTTGTCGATTTTTAAAACTTTAGTCACAATTAAAACCTAATGTAAAATATTAAAAATAAATATAACTTAATTTAAAGCGTAAAGTAAATAACGATAATGAAATTTCGATAAATAAAAATGCGATAAATAAAAAGTACGACAATTAAAGAGTACGATAATTAAAAGTGCAATTAAATACAATGACAATAAATAAAAGTGCGATAATTAAAAGTGCAATTAAATATAACATAAAGGAAATTAAATCTGAAATAAAGGAATTATGCTTATTTAAACTTCCGTAATCATGATGGTTGACGTGTTGATTTTTAGTTTATTCCCATGGGTTAATTATCTTTTGTCCTGGATTATTCGATATGTCGATACGGATTTGTCCATAATAGTCCATCAGTCATAAATATAAAGTGCGAAAGTCTTCGTCAAATTATTCTTATTCCCGAAGTCAAATATTCCAACTAATTGGGGATTCGAATTGTAACAAGGTCTTAATACTTTGTTTAATGAATACACCAGGTTATCGACTGCGTGTAAACCAAGGTTTTACTACTTTGTTAACAATTACACCAATTACCCTTGAATGTAATCCACCCCTGTTTCAATAAGTCTATTAACTATTAATCCACTTCCGTGTCCTGTAAAATGAACAATTATTGGTATTTATAGATATCCCGCCCACCGTACCCAGTCAAGCGTATGTGGTTATATATAAATACGTCAAATTATAAGTCTATATATTAAATTAACAACGTATCGTTTAGTTAATATAAAAACCCATTAATAGCCCATAGTCTAATTTCCACAAGTGTCGTTCTTTTGTCCAAACCCCAATTATGGTACAAAGCCCAATTACCCAATTTTAATATTTAGTCCAACATCATGATTACTTCGGCATTAAATAAGCATAATAATAACTTAGCTACGAGACATTAATTTAAAAATAACATTAACCATAACTTACAATGATTAAAAATAGCGTAGCGTTACACGGACAGAATTTCGACTTACACCCTTACAACATTCGCTAACATACCCTTATTATTAGAATTTAAAATTAAAATTAAAATTAAAATATAAATATATATATATATCTTACGTATGAGAGAAAGAAGAAAAAGATGTATAAATTTCGTCCAAAACTCGCGAACTTTATAGGACCATGCCTGGATTTCAGGGCCATGCGATCGCATGGCTTTTGTGCCTCCAGGCTATGCGATCGCATGGTGGTAGGTAATAGCTCACATATTTTTTTTTCTTTGCTTGTCGACGTTTTAATAAATAAATATAATATATAAATAATTATAAGAATTATTTAAATATTATATTATATTTATGTGCATAGTTGACTTGTAATTTTTAGTCCGTTACGTCGAGCGTTGAGAGTTGACTTTGGTCCCGGTTCCGGATTTTTGAACGTCCTTGCGTAAAATTTAATATCTTGTACTTTGCGTTTTGCGTCTTGTACTCTTGTAATTTTAAGATGTTTCTTATCAATAATTGGAACCACTTTGATTGTATTTTGTACTTTTGAGCTTTTTAGTCATTTGCGTCTTCAATTCGTCAAATCTATCTTTTGTCTTCACCTTTTATTAATTGAACGAATATCACTTGTAAATAGAACAATTGCAACTAAAAGCTTGTCTTTCTTGAGGGATAATGCTATGAAATATATGTTCGTTTTTAGTATTATCATTTAAGATGAAATCAAGTGGCAAACTTGAAGAATTGTTTAGTTTCATATATTATAATCAATATTTTAATTCATTTTAATTGTCCAATGTTATTAGTCCACAGTCGATAGTCCACAATTGACAGTCCAATAATTCATATATAGTTTAATATATAATATTCGAATTAATTAATACGTATCGTGACCCGTGTACATGTCTCAGACTCGATCACAACTCAAATTATATATATTATTGTAGAATCAACCTCATCTCTGTATAGAGAACTCGTTCATTACTGCATATAGAGTGTCTATGGTTATTCCAAATAATATATATAAATGCGTCGATATGATATGTCAAAACCTTGTATACGTGTCCCGATATTTAAAGTGCGTAAAATAAATAACAGAAATTAAATAACAATAAATAAAGTGCGTAAAGTAAATAATAGAAATTAAATGACGATAAATAAAATTGCGAGAATGTAAATTGCGATAAAATAAATTGTGATAATTAAATTGCGAGAATGATATTCTAATTATATATAGAATATCTATACATATTCCAAAGATCCCGTGAATTACGGAGAAAATTAAGGAAACGTGTCAGATAAAGTCTACAGTGACAGATACGCTAAGATATAGATTAGTAGACATGCTAAGATATGAATTTTGTCTATACACTATTCATGCAATCAATGCAGTAAGATGTGTCTAGACTAAGAATGATAAGCAGATGGTTTCTGACTAGAAATGATAAGCAAAACTTTTGACATGCAGACACGGTCGAAGTCCAGACTCACTAATGCATCCTAACGACTTATCAGTTATACACACTAATGCAGACCTGATTCGCTAAGACCACCGCTCTGATACCAACTCTAATGACCCATCCTAATCTATCTGGACGAAGTCCATATCGATTATAAATGATTCACAACAGTTGATTACATCGTGAGGTACTTGACCTCTATATGATACATTTTACAAACATTGCATTCGTTTTTGAAAAGACAATCTTTCATTACATCGAAAGTTGACGGCATCCATACCATTTTATAATATATCTAACTATAATTGACTTAATAATAATCTTGATGAACTCAACGACTCGAATGCAACGTCTTTTGAAATATGTCATGAATGAATCCAAGTAATATCTTTAAAATGAGCAATTGCACAGCGGAAGATTTCTTTCGTACCTGAGAACAAACATGCTTTAAAGTGTCAACCAAAAGATTGGTGAGTTCATTAGTTTAACATAAATAATCATTTCCATCATTTTAATAGACCACAAGATTTTCATTTTCAGTTCTCATAAATAAACGTCCCATGCATAGAGAAAAAAATATCATTCATATGGATTGAACACCTGGTAACCGACATTAACAAGATGCATATAAGAATATCCCCTATCATTCCGGGAAATCCTTCGGACATGATAAAAATTAATTCAAAGTACTAAAGCATCCGGTACTTTGGATGGGGTTCGTTAGGCCCAATAGATCTATCTTTAGGATTCTCGTCAATTAGTAGATCGATTTACTAATTCTTAGGTTACCAAGCAAAAGGGGCATATTCGGCTTCGATCATTCAACCATATAATGTAGTTTCAATTACTTGTGTCTATTTCGTAAAACATTTATAAAATTTGCGCATGTATTCTCAGCCCAAAAATATAAAGGGTAAAAAGGAAAATGAAACTCACCTAATGTATTTTGTAGTAAAAATACATATGACTATATTCAACAACTGAACAATGCAGGGTTGGCCTCGGATTCACGTACCTATATCATCTGTTTATTTATTAATACACATAATCGTAATCGAACAATATATATATATATATATATATATATATATATATATATATATATATATATATATATATATATATATATATATATATATATATATATATATATATTAGTTATATCATTTTTATATTAAAAATATATATATGTTTCATGTATTTCTTTTGGTATGTGAAAATATTAATTTTGTTATGTTTAATGTATTAAATATATATACCGTTTGTTTGTTAAAACTAATAATTGTACTAATACTAAAATGATATTTATAATGGTAATATGATAATATTGATAATACTTAATGTTACTAATAAAAATAATAATGTTAGAAATTCTTTTAGTGATAAATATAATGATAATAATAATAATAACTGTAAAAATACTAATTTTACTATTAAAGATGTTTTTGATAATAATTTTAATAATTATCTAATAACGATACTCATGATAATATTAATAATAATACCTTAATGATAATAGCAATAGTTATAGAATGTTACTAATACTAATATTTATGGAAATAATACAAATTTATATTATTTTCATAATACTAGTAATAATAATAATCATAATAACTATAATAATAATAATACTACTTAATTGATAAAACTACAATAATAATAACATTAATAACACTTATAATACTAATTATAACAATTATAATTATAATCATAATAATAACAATAATAATAATAATAATAATAATAATAATAATAATAATAATAATAATAATAATAATAATAATAATAATAATAATCATAATCATAATAATAAAAATAACAAATAAAACTACCTTTAATTGGTTTTTCTAAAAAAAACACCCATGACCGGGCTCGAACCCCCGACCTCTCGCATACCCGCTAGTAACCTAAATCATCCTTCTGTTATGCTTTTTCTGATTTAATCCCATAACAAATTATTATAACCCGTATTACTCTATTCATCTTCTTCTCCTTCACTTAAATGATCGACCATCATTCAATTGATCAACACAATAATTATTGTTTGATTTAACTTTGGACTTGAAACAGAAACCAGTTCAAATTCATGATTTTAATTTATCAGAAAAAAATAAAAGCAGGAGCTGCTGTTTCGTAAAAAAAAATATGAACTTCAAATCGAATTTCGAATTTGCGAATGTTTTGGCTCATAGTTTCAACATGAAATAGTTTATAAATCCTTCCTAGAAACCTCTCAAATCCTTAATTTAACCTGAATCATTACAACGAATTCAAATTTCACGAAGACAAATATTTTGACTTTTTTTTAAAAAAAACTTTGACTCTAAAATTACTCATCGATTTTGCGAATTGATAACTGAAACTTTGCAGAAAGATCGTGCGAACGATTTCTAACAACTTTACATTTATACTTTTTGGATTTTGATATGAAATCGGCTTTTGATGATTTGAGTTCAATACAGGGGAAACCGACGGTTTTTAAAAAAAATTAAATTAAATACAGAATAGAGAGTGGATCGAGATTTTAGACAGATTTTTGTAGTATTGAGAAATTGATGTATCAAGTTGCAGACAGGAAACAAGATTCTGTACTAAGTGACCAAGATATATAACCTACTCCAATTATATAACAGATTTTATAATTTATATAACATAATTAGTATAAATAAATAAGTGTATTAATAATAATAATTCTAATTATCTTAATAATAATAATTAGTAATGATAATAATAATAAAAAAATGATAATAATATTATTAGTAATATTAATAATAATAATAATATGATGTTATAAAAAAAATAATAATGATTTCTAATAATATTACTTATTATAATACTAGTTATAATACTATTATTAATGATAATAATAAGACTTCATACATATACCCAATTTCTTATCTGTAGATAATAATATTAATAATAATAATATCGAAATACAAATAATCATAATACAAATAATTTTGTTAGTAGTAACATTAATGATAATTGTTGATGATTATGTAATAATAATGTCTGCTAATAATATAATTAATAATTAAGTTATAACAAGTTACATATATCCATTTTTATAAAAAAAAAAATAGTAATACAAGTATTGATAATGATATTATAACAATTATATTTTTAAATTATAATTACGTATTATATGATAACATATGTTTGAATATTTAATATTTATCCATTTATATATATTACCATATATTAATAGTTATTAGTAAGAATCATATATATATATATATATATATATATATATATATATATATATATATATATATATATATATATATATATATATATATATATATATATATATATATATATATAGTTTCATATACATATACATTTTAAGAATACATAATTATTATCATTTTACATTTTTATTTCTAATTGATTAAAGCGTATTTTATTTATTCAAAAATATTACATATACTTATGTTCATATTTATATATATTTACATTTTTTTATACACACATTTGTTCGTGAATCGTCGGGAGGTGGTCGAGGTTCAAATGATTACATGAATACAGTTTAAATTGTTTTGTGACTCAACATTACAGACTTTGCTTATCGTATCTAAATCGTATAAAGATTAAGTTTAAATTTAGTCGGAAATTCCCGGGTCATCACACCAAAAACAAGAAAGATTCAAACTTTGTCGGCAAAATACCCACTTCGTCGGTTAGAATTGAAGAGCAAGTAAGTACGAAGACGGCGCAAAAAGGATCAAGAGAATCGGAGCTAAAACGAATATTCTAGAGCGAAAACGGTGAAAGACAAGAAATCAAGTTACGATCCAGTGAATCAAGGCTGACCAGGCACAAAAACGGCCTGTCATACGGCTTACCAAATGGCTTGCCAGTTGAAATATCCCGTTTATATTTATTATAAACGTTCCATATTAATTGATTTCTTTGCGAGGTTTTGACCTCTATATGAGACGTTTTTCAAAGACTGCATTCGTTTTTAAAATAAACCATAACCTTTATTTTATCGACAAGGTTAAAAGGACACCACCTAGATTATCAGAAATGATAATCTAAAAAATATCACACTTACACACTACCAATACATATTGGTTTACAATATTAATATGTTACAACAAAGTAAATTTCGAATGCAGTTTTAAACAATATTATACAAGCATGCTGACTCCAAATCTTGTCCATATATTAGCATGCAACAGCGGAAGCTCTTAATAATCACCTGAGAATAAACATGCTTTAAACGTCAACAAAAATGTTGGTGAGTTATAGGTTTAACCTATATATTTATCAAATCGTAATAATAGACCACAAGATTTCATATTTCAATATACATCCCATACATAGAGATAAAAATCATTCATATGGTAAACACTTGGTAACCGCCATTAACAAGATACATATAAGAATATCCCCATCATTCCGGGACATCCATTGGACATGATATAAAACTCGAAGTACTAAAGCATCTGGTACTTTGGATGGGGTTCGTTAGGCCCAATAGATCTATCTTTAGGATTCGCGTCAATTAGGCGTGCACTAATTCTCAAAATTAGTGATGTTCCCTAATTCTTAGGCTACCTAGCAAAAAGGGGCATATTTGGCTTCGATCATTCAACCATAGAAAGTAGTTTCATGTACTTGTGTCTATTTTGTAAAACATTTATAAAGCTACATATATTCTTATCCCAAAAATATTAGATTTTAAAAGTAGGACTATAACTCACTTTCACAGATTTTTACTTCGTCGGGAAGTAAGACTTGGCCACTGGTCAATTCACGAACCTATAACAAATTTGTACATATATATCAAAGTATGTTCAAAATATATTTACAACATTTTTAATACGTTTTAATGTTTTAAGTTTATTAAGTCAGCTGTCCTCGTTAGTAACCTACAACTAGTTGTCCATAGTTAGATGTACAGAAATAAATTGATATACATTATCTTGACCCAATCCACGACCCAGTGTATACACATCTCAGGCTAGATCACAACTCAAAGTATATATATTTTTGGAATCAACC